>NW_009215437.1:99866-123788 GCF_000690835.1 Fulmarus glacialis
ACTGGTTTTACTTCTTCAGTGTCCTGGGAAAGCATGGAAGGAAGGATGTATCAGTAAGCCCCTGCCTTGGCATGCAGCCTTCCTTCACGCCCAGCTCCTGGAGAATACCTGGGGCTTCAATGAGTCAGACATGGGCAATGTCTGCACTGAGGCCAGACAAAAACTGCCTAAAAGCCCCGTCTCCCCCCAAGTACAAAATCTCAGGACCACTGTAGAGAGAGACAGGTCAACGTTAGCAGTGAGATATCCTCTCTACTCTTGCAGTGATCTGTGAGCCAGGCAGAGCAATAAAGCATTAATGTGAACAGCAAGTGTGCATTTGAGTGCCCTTCAACGCACAAACAGACATCGGCTTTTCATCTGTAGAATACTAGGCCAGTTGCCATAAAATCAGTCTGTACATTCTCCAACAGGTCAACAGTTTAGTTAGTCAGTGAATCTGGCCTCGTGTTCCACTGAAGGCCACATTAAAATATGGTGTAGGAACGCCCACTGAGCCTAGTCCAGAGCCCCTTTAACTCAACAGGAAAGGTCCTTATTAATTTCATTCTCTTTATTGCTAGTACTAAGAAGCTGTTCATTAATGCAGGAATCTGGTAACATTTAGTTCCTATTAAGCGGTTCAATAAAACGGGCTCTGTCGTGTCGAAGCACGCTATTTCAGCTCAGTGTATGAAAGGAATATTCACTCATAAGGATGTGAACTGGCAAACACCAGTCAGGGCCATATTTGGCAGCAGGATGCACCAGTAAAAAGCAAGCTGGCTAATATCAAGGGCTTGAGAGGCGGACGCGTTTTGCTTGCTTTCCATTGCAAAGTACTGTCTAATTAACATCTCAGTCCACCCTGAAAAAATGAACAGAGGGCTGTACGCAGCCCCCTCATTAGCCAGAGCCTCCCATGTGGGCAGGAAAACTGTCTGCAGGTTCCAGATAGAGTAGTCCAGACAGGAAGGTACACTACCTGGCAGAACAAAAAAATCCATTCTTCAGCTAAAACTATGGAAAACATACAGCCACAGGAAAAGTCTGAAGAAGAGATGAAGTCTAAAGACAAGACTTTCAAAAACGGGTGCCTACTCCTAGCCTTTAAAATCCACCTTGCAGGTAACTTCATCCACACATCTGGTTTTCCTGCCAAACCTTATTACTTTCCCTCTTCTTGCTATAATTGTTTTATTTGCCATTTTACCCATTTTTGGGGTGCCCTTACTTGCGCCCACTATTTCTGTGCTGGTGACATGGAATGCTTTCCTAGGTTTTTCTTGTTTTCATTGGCAAGCATATTTTTTTCCACTAAGTAGCTTCCTCTCAGTTTGCCTGCAGTCAGTCACACCTGCAGCTCTGCTCAAGACCAGGAATACAGATGCGGGTTTGTTACCAAGGGCTGCCAGCATCTGCTTTTGAATGAATGATACACAGGCAAGCCCCCAGTGAGTGCATTTCACAGATCCAGCCGCAGCTTTCCAGGATGAAGAACTGACTATCTGGCTGATAACAGAAGATACAGGAATAAACACAGCTCTGAGGAACCTCACGCAGCAGCTGGGCTTCAGTGGCCTCTTGTAGAAAGTGCAGACGACAGCCATGATCAAGCAGGCTAACTGTAGCAGTTCTGCTGGGTGTCAGAGCACCAGTATTCAAGGGACAATGAGAACAGGTCAGACAAGTATATTAAAAAAAAACATGCCCAACAAAAAGACAGAAAAGTATGTGTGTTCCTGAGGCCAGGCGGCTCACAAAAATCACTCTGTATCACTCACACTGCAGTCCTAACCCCGCATCCTAAGCTTAGAGCACCTCAGCAGAAAGAGCCGTGAGGCTGGCAGATCCACACCGTCCACAAAGTCAGGGCAGTCGGCCATCACTGCTGAGCATCTGAACAGCCCCACTCACCCACGCTGCAGCTGCTGCTGGACAAGCATGGGCCAGCACAAAATAGAGCAAACACAGTAAGACAGACTGGCTACAGGCTTTAGTCACATTAATCCAGTAGCTCACACCTACGCAGCAGCAGCCTGACCTCAACAAGTCATGAAGTGCAGTTGTTGGATGATACCCAAGATGGTCAGAGTGACACTAAAATACAGGACCTTGTCTTGATGTCCTCCTTCAGGATGCCATTTTGCCCAAGATTTTAGAAACTGGACGCAAAACTCTGTGACACTCCCAGTCTGTAACACCACAGCGCAGATTCAGCTCCAGGCTGAATAACTCGTTGGCCAGTCGGGCTAGCTGTCCTGGCTATGCTCCCTCCCAGCTTCTTGTGCACCTGGCAGAGCATGGGAAGCTGCAAAGTCCTTGACTAGGGTAAACACTACTTAGCAACAACTAAGAACATCAGTGTGTTATCAACATTCTTCTCATACTAGATCCAAAACACAGCACTAGGAAGAAATTTAACTCTATCCCAGCCAAAACCAGGACAATCCCACATACATCTTTGTGGCTCACTCACTTCTAATAGAAAATGGTTAAAAGGAATATGCTGCTATTTCATTTCCAATAGGTACAAGCTCTGTGTTTGTTTTTCTTTGTACAAGGGGAAAAAAATAGATGAACATACACTTTACTCTGTTCTTTTCCTGGATCCATGCCCAGAAATCAGAAATGGAAATACACACCTGTTCTAATGATTTACAGGAAAAATATAAACCCACATTTTCCCTCTGAGCAGCTTCCTGTGTCTCCACCACATTCAGCTATCAAAACTTTCAGGTGCAGGCTGTGGTAAATTGGTTCCCCAGGACTGTCTCCCTACAGTTAACAGAAAGCAGAGTACAGCACAGAAAGAAGCACACTCCTGGAGTGACTCCAAAGCTGGGGAAGTCAAGGGAAAGGTTCTCCTTGACTTCAGGGAGATTGGACGAGCTCTGGAAGATGTGTATAAAAATAAATGGCAAGGGAAAAAAAAAAAATCTAGTCTCAGTAACACTAAAGAAAAAGAAGCCTTGCAAAAGCATTACGCAGCACACTGAATATTGTTATTCTAATTGGAGACTGGAGAGCAGGTTGCAGGGCAACCCCCAGGTCGCAATATACTCAGTATAGAGCAACAGTCTCAAAAACCCACCAGCCAAATCCACAAAAGCTGCTTTTTCAGTAGTTGCACTACATGTCACCTTGAACCTGTGAGAAGCACTTGCAAAACACTGGAAAACTAACAGTTGGTATCCATCCTGCGCTGGGGTGAAAGGCCAGCGAAGGGGCTGGGCACTACAGAACCTGGTCATCTTCTGCACTTTGTACAGTGGCCACCAGAGCTGCTGCAGCTCCCTGGTCTGGGGGCCAGGTCATAGTCCTGCTCGAAGCTGAGGCCCTGGTCTGCTCCATCACAGAAAAGTGGCTGTACTAGATTAGACTAGAAGTCCAGCTCCCCCTGCCATAAGTTGTACATAATTTGAGAGGATCAAGTACCAAATAAGCACAGCATCCTTAACATTGTTCCAACCTCCAGTTGCTTTAGTTCAGGGATGTGAGCTGCTGTGGTTTCTGTATAGTTGGTAACCCCCAACCCCAACTTTCTCTTTCCTGAATTTATCCAGTTTCCCCTCAAACTAATGTAAATGTGTTCACAATATCCTTTAACAAAAAGTTCCACGTGTCCGCTACACCTCGCATGAGGAATCAAGTTTTTTTTTGTCTTTAAGCCTTTCTCCTATTAGCTTCATTTGATGTCCACCAGTTCTTGAATTGGAACATGCAGTGAATATTCAACAAATTCAACCCTCTACATGCCACCTCTGATAGACTTATATCAGAGACTCCTCAGCTGTCTCTTTCCAAACTGGAGTCCCAGCTCACTCTGTCATAGCCTCCTACAAAAGATTTTTGTGCCTTTGATCATCCTTGCTGTCCTTCTCCAAACCTTTCCAGGTCTATTACATTATTTTTTAAATACAGAGATCAGAGCTTCACACATTATTCAAGATGCAGGCAAACAACATATTTACATGTGATGTCATGTTTTGGTTTGTATTCCTTTCCTTATGGGCCCCAACATTCGATCTGCTTTTTTGACCACTAGTGAGTAAATTGACCTTTTCACAGAATTATCCATTAAAGCCCCAGGTTCTCACTCCAGAGATCCCATTTCCCGGTATGAGCTCAGCTCACTACTCATCTTTTATGAGAACTGGATTGTTTGTTCCCCACATGGATCACTTTATCACTACCTACCTATTAATGAAATCCCCTTGCATTGGCCTTAACAAGTTCAAGTATTCCTCTTATACCTCTATTATCTATTACTCCTACGCATATTCTGGCAGGCTTCATGCTCCTGATGCATTTGAAGAAACACATGTGAATTATTACAAAAGTTTGGATCCCTCTTGGTAGTTGACAGGACAAAACCAAAAATTTGAGTACCTTACTGAGCTTTATATATAATCTGCCAGAGTAGGATTTTTTTTTTTTTTTCTTTCTTCAAACATAACTTCAGCTTCTTGACAGATTCTTCTTACTTCTGATAATCTCTGTTTGGGGCAAAAGAAATCATCATGACTTCCTGCAATCTCTTCTAACAGGTGGAGTGTCCTTAAATAGTTTTCATGCCAACTTGGTGCTAACACGCTCCCTCATTTTTACACAGTTATCCTTCTCCACACTGAGGACAGCTGTGATGGATTTTTTAGCCTCCTTTGCTCTAACAAGGATGCTGAACCAAAGTACATTATAGTCCTCATTGCAGAGTTTGTAGGATTCAGGACCTACACATCACTTGGCACAATGCCAAGCATACCCGCACCCCTTGCATGCTTGCTAATCAATTGTTCCATGAACCAACCATTGATGAGGACCTCAACACTTGGTTTCTATATTACATCTTGTTACCTTCGCCCAATGAACAACAGGGAAACCAAAGTCTCCCATTACTGTTTTTTTTTTTGTCCCTCACAGGCTTTCTGTTTTCCAAAGGCACTGTGCTGGCTGCTGCGTCCTTCACTAGACTTTTCACTCCACATGAAATTCATTTTCCTTGGAGGCATTAGCAGCCACAGCACATTTCTTCTTAGAAGCTGACTACTTCCCCAGACAATTTGTTGTGCTACTGATGCATGTCATGATTGACAATGTAATGACGGACATGTATTCACACTGCAAACAGAAACAAAGGTAACGGGACTCTATGGTAACAGTGGAGAGGCTGTTAACTGAAATGAAGGCTTTGGAGTGGAAGACATGACAATAATACCAGCCAAAGTAGATAAAATGAGTAAAGAGGACAGGGAAAAAGAAGAAAGTGGGTGAAACTAATCCAGGACTATATTTGTCTTATTACTCTCGTGCTTCATATAGTCTCACTGTGCTCACAATTCCAGTCAGTGGAAGGACCATAATAACATTAGGCAGAAAAATCCAGGAATTCACACACAAAGTTTCCACTAAAGGTCAGAAAGAAACCACTCCCTACAGTCTATTTTGTTGTACAGAACAACAACAACAAAAAAACCCCACAGAGGCTTGTTGGTAGGAAAAAAACCCAAACCTCCACACATCAACAAGCTCTGATGCAATGGGACACCAGCAAGCTTAAGTTTTAGCTCAGCAGGGTTGCTCCCCCTCTCTGTTAAGATATTCTCAGCTTTTTTTGCTGGACCAGGGCTTTAGTGTGGACTCCATTAGGACTATTATCATTACATGAAAAATACACCTGCCAGGAACATGTAAAGAAGATACTGTAAGACTGTTTCATGCACTGTGTAATTTGCATATCATTTCTGGTTTGTGTGGTGCCACGCTGTTTGAATCTGCCGCCTGTTCTGCCACAGCAGTGGTAGTGCAGCTTCACTATTCAACTGGAATAAAATCCAGCTTCAAGTCAGTGGGAGTAGGATTGTCCCTCGTATTTGTACTTTTTAGCAACACCGCTGAAAAATACCCAGTTATTATATTCAATTATACAATGAAACAAAGTTAACTTTCTTTTTCCTGGTGCACTGGAAGGTGCTGCATAACAGTACTTCTTTTTGTACCTTGAAAGCAAGGGTTACTTTCAAGCAGGCAATCTGCATTTAGGAAGGAACATAGGAATGAACATATTAGAGGAGATCTCTGGTTCAACCATGCTGTATCCCATCAGCACCAAATTCTGCAGGGGAATGTTGTAGAAGCCTTGCAGTAGGCAAATATGGGATAATGAACACCTTAGACTTCTGATCTCTTAAAAGTAAACTATGTCAACCAGTTCTTCATGATGTGCTTTGAAATTCTGTTTGATTAGAGAGGTACAGTTTTCATCAACAGAAACCAATTCAGTAAGGTTGTAACATAATACGACTGTGCATGCATTCCCTTACTCTGTGAAGATTTTAAAAAATTATTTTTGACCTATTTCTTGGTGTGGCACTCACTGAACAATAGTTCTTCCTCAATAGTCTCTTGCACGAGAGCTGCAGAAAAAGTGAATTTACTTTTATGTAAGTCCCTAGTAATGACAAGTTTTGGAGTATTTGCTTTGTTTTACTGCTTTTTGAGCCTGCGGAACAGTTCACCCTCCATGTATCCATAAAGTATAACATCCCTAAATGACACGCTACATTAACGTCAGATTGCCTTATGCTCAGGGAAAAACCGAAGGAAAGGAAAACTATCTGTGCAGGTAATCTTTAAATAATATTATTTAGATGCCCTACAATTTTGATAATGCAAAACTTCCTCTAGAAGAGGAGTTAACTTGTAGACAAAAAATACCTGACTGCCAAGTGACCAAGACTAAGGCATACTGAGTTTCCCTACTATCTTCACCAGAATCCATGGCAGTTTTTCCAGCTCAGTCTGAAGGAGCCTTCATTTTATTTCATCAACATCGTTACTAGACTGGCCATGAATAAAAGACTGTGATATTACCATATACAATGCTTGTCCCCAAGTCATAGCACGTGCACTCTTTCAGAACACGTTTCTTTTATTACCTGAAAGAATTGTTAGCACCCAACAGCTCTTGAGTTATGCCAGCTTGGCTGACAAGGCTTAAGTCACTTTACTGCAGAAAATGCAGTATAAAACAAAAACATATCCTCCAACAATTACAATACCAAATTCAGGGCCACTTTGCAACGTTTTCATTTATCTCTTTCAGACTGCACTTTCCAACTTTACTTACAAATGAAATTAGATTAGACTTAAGAGATCAAAGAGAACCTTGTTGCTGGACAGATGTAGGCTAATTGGCAATGCCTTGACCCCCACAGGGGTCTGCAGTCAGTGTGGTACATAAAGACCTATTACAGTTAATGGGTCAGTTCTAATTGCACCTTCTTTCCCCAAACACCACACTAAAAATATGCCCCATGGAGACTGAATGTGCTGCTTGGTCATTCACACAAGACTCGGGCACTCAGGAAAACTTGCAGAGTGCTTATAGTAGGGACTAAAGCACACAACCGTGACATGATCTGTCAAAACTGAAAGAGAGCAAATACAGGGAAGGGAGCACATTACAAAGCAGCTGACTTAGCTTCTTCCTCTAAACTTTTGTCTTCACAGATGCCACAGATTTCTGGATGGAATCTGCCTCCATACAGACAATCACTTTCCCATCATCTCTTTGCTCCCCTCCTAATTTTCAGAAACACTGCATTAAGAAAGTCACCTATTCATAAGAGGTTTTGAAACGCCAACATCCCTACTTACATCCCTTTGTATTGAAGTCAATCACAAACCAGAGCATGAATTAACCACTAACCACACAGGAGGTGAAAACCACTGTCCTTCCCATCACACCAGTTGGTTGAATCTTTCCCTGGATCATAAAGTACCGATCAGTGGCAGAAACAGGATTTCACAGGATGAACCACTAGGTTCATGTTGAGGAGGACTCCTTTACTCCTTGTAGATGGAGATGAAGTATCACTAGTGCAGAATCAAGAGTCCAAATTTAACCCTAATGTAGTAAAGCCACGTCTCATACAATTTTCAGCCTGATCAGAGCACCAGCCTCTTTGCAGGCTGCAGAGCAGACTTATTTCTGTTGTGACTTTTTCTTGTGCAACTTTATTTTAAAAGAACAAGAACACAGACCACATTTCTGACAGCTGTATCAGTCCTACAATAACTTTCAGAAACCAGAGAGTAGAATGCTGTCAAACACTAGGTATTCATCCACATGGACCTAGGAACAAGATTTAGCCTTAAAAATGAAAATTTTCAGGTTATTGGTGATATACTAAAGCACTTTGCACAGATTTCGGGTGCTGTAGGTATTTTCTATGGCAACAAAGCAAGATAAGCAGCTAGTGCTACAATGACTATCAAAAAATGAGAATATCTAGAAATACAAAAAAAATTTCCTTCCACCAAGCACATCTTTTCACCTTTAGAGGATGCATACAAACTACGAGAATTAGTTAGAAGGGCTGAGGGGGCGGTAATGAGATTAAAATAGATTAGCTTCTTCAGTTTGAACAAAAATAGTCAGGTTAGGGTAGCAAGACTTGGAGCTTGCCTCTAATTTTCTGCTGAAGTTAAAATACCACAGAACACAACTTTACCTGAAAATATTTTGGCATTCAGACTGTGCTAAAAGTCCTGACGTTTGAATGCACAGCAACTGGATTTTTCAGTCAACTTGCTTAGGCAATGAGAAGAGCACATCTATTTCACACACCTCCTTATATATTTCTTTTCAGCAGCAAAAATGCCATATTTTAATTTTCTGCTGAAGTTAAAATACCACAGAACACAACTTTACCTGAAAATATTTTGGCATTCAGACTGTGCTAAAAGTCCTGACGTTTGAATGCACAGCAACTGGATTTTTCAGTCAACTTGCTTAGGCAATGAGAAGAGCACATCTATTTCACACACCTCCTTATATATTTCTTTTCAGCAGCAAAAATGCCATATTTCCCACCTGTTGTAAACAGCTCAAACCCAGAGGCAAAAATTGATACTAAATTTGAAATCTGGTAGCTAAGCTCTTGCCATGGGCCCATCCATCTTCCATGATCAAGAGATACTTCCTACCAGTTTCTCTGTGGGTGGCTATGAGACAGTATAGGGTAGCGACGAGACATGCTGTTGTTTTTCCTCAGGCTTATTTCTGCCATGGTTTCAAAAGCAGAAAGCAATCATCCTGTAGGACTCTCCATGAGAATAAAGCTGACATTTATGTCACATTGCAAATGCTACAGGGCTTTCCCCTCCCTCTACAATAAAAATAAGAAGAATCCCATGAAATTCTATAAAATTAATATAGAACTTTTTTTCTCCCCATGGCAATTTTAGATTAATAAATTGTCTTTAATGAAAAAAATGTGTGAGCTATGCACATATTCCTTTGCAGTTTAACCCCTGAAGGCTCCCTGTATTGCATGGGAAGACCAGGTTCAAAACTCAGGGCTGAGGATCCTATCAAGTGTCTGAGAGACTAAAAGTGATGATGAGCCATTCAGTGAAGTCCCTGTGAATTTCGGCACTGTTTGCTCCATAAGAAACATCATTTGTTACAGTGATACTGCACCGGGGAAATCCCAGGACTCTGAGAAAACCCAGTTACTACCCTAAACAGTGGGTAGTTCCCCCATGGCCCTTCTCTAGCATCTCTGAGAGAGCAGGGACTAATTCCAAAAAACAAGCACCACGCTTAGACACAGCACAGGCAAATGTTTCATCAGTACCAGACTCAATTTGGAGGGACAGGTCCTGAAGAGACACTCTTCCCCGGCAACACCATAACACATGCCTTAGCTGACATTTAAAATACACCAGTTAAACCCCTCTCTAAACCAGACACATGACCAAACACCTCTCCAGGGAGGCTGCTTTCTCCCCTGCAGTGCCCACTGCTGGAGGTGGGAATGCAAAGTTGGAATTGCTGCTGTGCAGTGAGGTAGCCAGCATTGCTCCCTACCCCAGCAGGGTCTGGGCTTCGCTTCCAGCCTTCCCGCAGCTCTGTGCCCCCCACCCTTGCTCCCTCACCACCGCACCAGGCTTGTGCTGCTCAGGACGCCCACCCAGCTTTTGCTCAAGTCTGTGATACTCCGCAGGTGTGGAAAGTCAGGTTGCTGTATTCAACAGCTTTATTACAGGGCTAGGAGCCTTACCTGACCAAACCATTTTACACAATATCTTTAGAAGCCGAAATAACCACTTGTACGTGTTAACTTTGTAGCATTAAGCTGATTCCAGGCTTAGGCTCAGCATTTAAAGAACTTAAAGTTTAAAAAATTAGCAGTGCTCTGTTACTTTATAACTCCAGAATCAGTTTACAGATCAGAATCATTTTATATTAAAAAAAGATCACGCATTTAGTCTGACAACCTGGATATTAAGTTTCATCAGTGCGGGATTTCAAATGACTGAACATAAATCTCCCAAATCAGGCAACGTAGAAGCTGATGGGCCAAGCATTTAGCAGTTCCAATTCCTCGCTGAAGAACCAAAAGGGCATTGGGAGATGGCATGCTTATTGAACAATGCATTTTCTTACTCAGCATGCAAGGTTATTCTTAACAGGTAAAAAATGAAGCAGAACGAACATAATCAGCACAGCATCTTGCCTTTTAAAACATGTAAAATTTTAATAGCACTCAAAGACCAGAGTGTGGCAAATCCTCATACAAAGTCATTAATTGAACTTCAGTACTAGGCAGCTGCCTTGCCTAATGATCTGTTTAATACAAACTATATTTCTTGTCAAGAACGTTCTATTTTGGTTTTTTTGTTTAAATCATAAATCACACAAAGAGTGACTGAGGTGATGGTAGCTCTGTAGACAACATTTTGGTCTCTTGCTCCAGCTTCTCTCCCATCTCTTGCTTTAGAATACAAAAGCTCACATAGCTTGTGTTTTAGTTAAATATCAACTGTAATTAGTCGAGACTATGTTCTGGGAGGTTCACACAAGACAACTGAAAGATTTACCTCTTTTTTCTTTATTTCCTCCTCATAGTTCCTGGGTAAGAGCCATGCATATCAAACAGATGGGCTGCTGACCTCCTGGATGGATTTTACCAACTTGAAAGATACAGGGTTTTAAATTATTCCAAAGTCCCAAACCTTCCTTATAGCTGAGCTGGTGTAAACACATTTAGTGAGTAGGTATCTCTTATTTAGGAGAGACTACATGCAAACAAAACATACATAGATATGCAGATACACACAAGATCATCCTACACGTCTGGGAACAAAATTCCAGAATAGTAACACCAAGGCTAAATTTGGCCCGGAGTCTCCACATACAGTGCTGAATCTTTCTTCCACTAGTAGTTCATTCAAACCTTCCAAGGCTTTATTTTATTGTTGGTATTCAGGGTTTTAAATCAGTCCAGAATAAGTCTTGTGGGTGGGGACAAGTGATCAATACAAGCAAAATGCTGATCTTGTCTTCAGAGCTACCTGTAAAGGGAATGGGTTGTTGCTGGCCATGCAGGTATTTCACTGAGCTGAAGAAATCCTCTGTGAGCCTCTGACTTAATAACCTTTCTCACCTTGCAGTTTCAAAGGAACTAATTTGGCACACCATAAAATGTTAATTTTCCAGGTGTTTCCTTAGAGGGAAGACATGACTCTTCTCTTAACAAAAAAAATTCTCAGGCTCCAAATTGTAACCTTTCTTTTTTATTTTTAAAGCAAGCCAGGGGGAAAGGGGGTGTCACTTACAATTAGGCAGCAAAGGCCAAGTCACAGATGGGTGACTCCACTGTACTAAAACCCTAACACTCTCACCAAGCAATAAATGATAGGAGCCTTATGAACTCAGGAAACAGTAATGAAACTGAAGCAACACTGTTTCTCATAGCCTCAAGGGTTACAGTGGATTCCTCACAAATCTGGTATTACACTCTTAGTTGTGCTTCCTTATTCTCCCATGATGGCACAACAGGCTCAAGAAGGGCATGGATGCGTGGTGAGCCTTCCCTGTGCAACCCTGCTTGGAAGCAAAGGCCAATTTATGCCCTCGCTTCCTCACGAGCACATGGCAGCTGCAGGCTGGCAGGGATCAGCTGGCTGTGGGACAGCCTGAGCCTCAGCCCTCTGTCCCATGTCCCTGCCCCAGCTGGAAAAAAGCAGATGCATCCAAAGGTCCTTCAAAATAAACACAGCTTCAAACAAACCTCTCCCAAGTGTACTTTAGTTGCCACAATCTCCCATCCCACTAACATGCTTCATGTCAAACGCCTCCCAAGGGAGAAACGTCTGCAGAAGTAGTCTGAGTACACTCAAAAATTGCAGGTGGAACTTTCAGCAGTATGTCCTTGGCACGTGTAAGTCAGTATGGCTCCTTAGGCCGTTTGCCTAAGAAAACAATAAGCTATGTCCAGTTTCTACTGTTATTCTTTCTTTGTAAAGAAATAATCCCCCCCTGAAAAGGCTGGTCTTTAGATTTCAAGGCTGATGTGGCAGGAGGAAGCACACACAAAAATTAAGTTGGAGAGAAGACAGAAAAATATGCTGGAGGGAGGGAAAAAAGAGTGAAAGAGCTTGAGAATCAGCTACTTGATTATGCTTCTGGAGAAACTGCCATAGTAAGCACAACAACTCGATGTTACCTATTTGTATCTTATCACATCCATGTCAGCATTGCCTAATTTATTATATACTTGAATAGCCATATTTGTATTAGTCTCCGCTCCACACTATCAACGTTGCTTGCAAAATGCAGGCTACAGCATTTCTCCCATGCATCAGCACCACCAATAGCCAGAAAAGAGAAAACAAATTCTGGTTCTGGAGCATACAGTAGGGCTAACAATTTATATACAGCAGAACAAAGGCAGCTGGAGTTCATTTTTATTATCTTTCAAGACAAAACTGCAGACCTGGCTTTGTTATTCATCAAGACAAGATGGCAGGGACGTCACTAAGGAAACATGACAAGAACACTACAAGATGCTATCTTACCCCGCTGAGTTTTTCCAGGAGGAAACAAAATGAATTGTACTTGCAAAGAGCACAAGCACTTCAATTTGTGCAAAAAGCTTCAGAACCAGAGGACCCGTCCCATGTTCTCTGTGCAGCGCAGCTGACAGGCGCTGCAGATGCCACGGCAAAGCAGAATCAGGCCTTGAAAGAAATACCAGTGCTGCTGAAAGCGAGAGACCAGTGAGGGGGAAGGGAAGAGGGAGGTTAAACTCATTGCCACAACAGGCTTCCTGGTATTAAAGCATGGCCCAAATACTATGCTTAACATAACTGCTCAGCTGGTTGCATCCCATAGAGGGGGCTGGGGGGATCCTAGCCCTCACAAGCTGACAGTCCCCCATCAAAAACTGATACCAATGACAAACACCACAACTGAAGTCCCTTATTTATCTTTAAAAGAGCTGGAGTAGTCTCCAGGTCATTCCTTTTCTGTTCCACTTAGTTACTAGACAGGGTTCCTTGAATCACTAATGCAATGTTTAATCTTAATGGTTAATTTTAAATGCTTCAATTATGGATGTGAGCCACTCCCTCAGCCTCTACACAGAAACAGTCTCTGGTTTTATATGGCACTGCCAGAACGAGGATCCAAGAGGCACTTAAATACTAATGTTGCCTTTGTGGGAGGAAAGGTTGCAAGTGTCCAGAGCTTGGAGACCTGTTCCAGCGGGCCAAGCAATTTCAGAGAGAACTAAATTTTGTAAGTAAGCAAGACTACACTAAGAAGAAACAGCAATGTAAAGTCCTTCCCCTAAATTCAATAGAAACACGCAGTAGGCTGCTCTCTCACTCAGAGAAATCCCAGGCCAGCCATTTCTGTAAACTCTTGACCCAAAAATCAGTCGTTTTACTTCCTCTCAAGGTCTTACAGAAGTGCATGTGCTGCCTCTAGCTCCTGGGCTTCCAATCACTCTTCACTTCTAGATGTGCAAAGAGGGAGAGCCTTCAAACTTGGCCCTGCATTTCTCAGACACTCAAAAGTCTCCATAACCCTGAGGCACTAGCTCCACAACTCCTACCTGTCTTGAAGAACATAAAGGGATTTTTTTTTTTTTTTCAACTGAGCTGAAAAAACTGTTTGGTATAATCCCTCTCCAGAGGCTCAGTTGCTGGTGGTCATTATCAGCTTTTAACATTGAGCTTCTTGATGTCCCCATGCAACTGCAGAGTCACATTAGCTTTATTTTACAGATGGAGAGCAAAGGCAAAGATGCTTACCTCGACATGAGCAGGGAGCCTGACTGAAACAGCCAAGGCACAACACAAATCTCTTGACACCTACCCACACGCTGTGCTCCTTTCCATGACCACAATCTAATCTCTCTTCATTACAGAGCCATGGAGGAAACAAAATGCCACAACACATTTAAGCCTCTATAGAGGTAAAGGACAAAGACCCCTGTGGCTTACTGTGCAATAGTAATCAGTACTAGTTTCCATGGTCCACTTGCAAGAAACCACTTCTGCAACTAATTTAATGTCTCAAATTTGCCTCTATATTTAATCAATCACAGAAGCCCGGTTCATGCTGGGACAATCAGATGATGTTATCAATTTTACTGCTAATGAGCACTGAGGAACAGAACAGAGTTTTCAGTAGGTACAAATGAAAGTGTTAGGCACTGTTTGTGTTCACTTACAGTGAAGAACAGTTGCGTGTCCTTCCCTCAGAGGCAGGCACCTCTGTCCAGGAATGACAACACAGGTATCAGCAGGTCCTTTGAACATTATGATTTCCTGGAGCCAGATCAGCCATCCCTCCAAATCAGAAGAAGCACCACTGTGGCCAGGGCAGGTACACTGTTGTAAAAACTATATAGGCAAGATCCAAATGTGTGTACTAGGGCTGTCCCAGAATAAAATTTTTGTGAGGCGAGATGAGAATTAGGATTCTAAGCAAAGTCAACTACCTTGGGGTATTTCATTCAGCAATGTGCAACAGCCAGATAAAAGTAAGACTTTAAGAACATGTTGGTTTCCTGCTTTTGAAGTGTATTTGTGCATTCAGCTGGCAAAGGTAATGCCAGGTGATTTTAGAAGGTTGCACTTTAACTCCTACTCATGTTTCAAATGCAATTTATTCTAAAAAAAAATTTTTTAAAATTTTAACAGGCTCAAAAGGCTTGATCCTAGTCCTGTTGATGTCTGGGGAAATTTTGCCAATCATGTCACAAGAACAGATTAACTGGAGAGGGGAAGGCAGGAAGTTAGATGTCTGTAATCATGCCACCTTCCATACAACCCTGCTCAAGGAAGCACATGCTCTGCAGCATGTAACAGGACAGAGTGACACAGCATCCCCTTCGCTAGGAAGGGGGCTGCATCCATCAGAGTCAGTGGCAGGTAGCCCCAAGCCATCACCGATCTGCCTTCACTAGCAGGTTCATGGTTATAATCTAAATGGAGTCACTCCCCAACTAGAAAATTCAAAAAAGGTTCATGCATCCTGGGATATTCTCCTGGACAGCCCCTATGTAACCATGACCTCTCATGTGAGACAGTATGTGAGAGACCTTCCCACAGAAAGGGGTCATCTTCGGAACAGAAAGCAAGGAGAACTGTGGTTCTCTTGTTTCTACCAAAAGGAAACCAAGATGCAGAGATGAAGCAATCCATCCAATCACACAGCAAGCCTATGGAAAATCACAGAGCTGAAAACACATTTCTTTTGTCCCTTCTAATACCTTAACTTAAAAGCAGCTGAGTGACAGTTTTCGGGGGAAGGGGGGTAGGGAGGGGGAGAGGATCAGACCTGATGTCTGTGTCAATTAATGCCCGTTACTTTTCTTTCTGAAGCTACCAGAAGGAAAATCTTGCGTCTAAGAATATACACTGTCTACAACCTTCCCAGTGTAAAAGGTTATGCACTTTCTTACTCAAATATGAAAGTGTTCTCTATCCTCGTACGATCCCACAGACCGAGGGAAAATGCACCATTTGATGTAAATCTTCGGAAGGAAACACAAATGGTCCCCATGGAGAGATAACCCCTTCTTCTATCTGCATCTGTCAAGTTTGACTCATGACAGAATTATGACCCCAAAATAACATTTTAATAAGTGTTTACATGCTACTACTCCCCAAAGACTAGGCTGATAAAATTCTTCCTCAGAACTAATTACGCTTCAAGACAAGGCTACCCTCGGCACATGCAGCAGTGAAAAACAGGACAGGGCTAGACCCTTCTTCGGCAGGCGAGGGGCTCCTCCTTGTGGATGTCTTTGCAAAATTGCGTGCTTTGCACGTATTCCCATGAAAAGATGAGAAACTGAAGTCGTGTGTTAACATGCCTGGAATTTCCACTACCTACATTAGTTACATTAAAAATATATTAATATATCAGCATGGCTCCCCTTTTTCTCCACCGTTCTCCCTGATGGGACAAGGCAAGACAGATCAGCTGGCTGATCTCCATGGAATTTTTACTTTACTGTGGGGTTCAGGACCAGAGAGCATTGGAAACGTAACGCCGCAGCAGCTGTTTGGTATTATCATCTTGTGCTATACAGACTGTGAAGTGGACAAGACCAGACGTTGCCTTTTCAGGTGTACAGGTAAGAAGAGAAAACACATGGAGATACATACCTGAAGATCTGAGGGAGATACAACGTCTTGGCGTTCTACATTCCATCCTATGCATTTCAGACCAGTTTCTATCTGCTCCAGACCATCGAGCAGCAATGAAGTAGCATGAAAGTGAATGGAGATTTAAAATCTTGCCCTTTTCATCTTAATGTCCAAAAAAAGAAGGCTTTTACTGCTGATAGAAGCTCTTCAGCTTGGCAGAGATAAGAGGAAAGATTAAGTCCGTGCCAATACCAGTAGAGGTGCAGTTCAGCTTTTGAAACCCCCGTATCAAGACTCAGACTATTGCTACTAGTAAATATTCCCACAGCAACCCTGAAAACAGTGGGCGTCTCAAGCACATGTCTTTGAGCTATGCAGCACACAACCCTTCTCAAAGCCATCTGGTTTAGAGCCACAGTACAGTCCACTGTTGCATGATTATTCACTGGAGCATCAAACACCTTACTTGTTTATGTGCCTGAGGACTGAAAAGAGCTGAAGAGATCCGTCCTCCCACAGTCAACTAAGCCATATAATTCATTCAAGAAAAGCATCAGTTAGGTTCCTCTTGCCTGCACTGTGCCTATCAGCAGTTCATGTAGACCTCCCTGTTCTGATGGCAAGACATACTTTCCAGCCAGAATGTAAGCCTAATGTACGTCCACTTGCTCTTTTGCTACCATGGTTCTTTAGCTTCTCCCTCCCCTTCTTCCCCTGTCATTGTCACCCCGAAATGCTCAGCCTCCCAGCCTTCACTTTGCTCGTTAAACAAGAAAAGTTGTTCTAGTCTCTTCTTGCACCTTACGGATCAATAGACCTGGGGCTGTGCTAACACCTGTCCTAGTGTGAGTTTATCTTCCTTGAACATGGGGTGACCAGAACTATCAGAGAGATATATATATATCAAAGATCAGAGATTAACTTCTCCAGAGCATTAATTCTTCCTTGTCTTCAGTGGGAATACCTTATCAGAAACATCCTACACTTACTTTTGATACCAGGATGTCATGGCTACATATATACTGATGCATACATGCGGTCTTTCCCAAGTCTGCAATTTCCAATTTGCAAAAGAAATTCTTGTGCAATATGGTGAATCTGGAACAAGCAGCTTCATGTCTTTGGAGTTACTGTCCTCATGAAAGTTATTGAAATCACCATTTTACAAAGTTCATCTGCTACTGTATCAGCAGAAAATTGTTTCTCTTCTGCCATAGGTGAGTTTTGTTATTCTGGTTAGCCTTCAACGTTCGTACCGTATTTAAAAGAATATATTTCTTTAACCCACAAATGATCAATCTCATTTTGACCTGTTACAATTAAGAAATAATATTCTCTGACTTCACGAGTAATTTCGGAAATCTACCCATCTAATAGCATATTTACGCACTCCAAAGAGATTCTATGTCTTCATCTCTGGAAACTGCCTTGATAGGAGCTGAAGAAACTTCAGGGACACATTTTTGGCCCCAGCAAGCTCCCTTTTGGTACAGCCTGTGATGTTCACCAGAACCTCTGACCAAAAGCACCCAGAACTCCACGACAAAGAGATCTCAGTGCACGCCTGGCCTCTCATCCCTCAAGCTCACACCTTCCAGGAAATCCACATTGCCTGCTTTCAGCACAAGGCCTATGCTGTAAGATAACATTTACTTTTTCTGGCATGTACAATATATCGCATTATCAAATCAGAGTTTGAGTATCAGTTTGAAGTGCATGCTGTTCATGTTTAATTTGTTTACTTGAACAGTACCTAGACAGCACTTTGCTCTAAAAAAGTCACGTGAGAAATCATACATCAACCACAGAATGGGCAAAACTGCATCAGTGCACAAGGTCACTATCTCAAACTAAGCTTAGGGTTATCAGAGACCATTACGACTACAAAAGCATATTTTCATTAAGGAAAAAAAAGCAGTAACTTCTTTTTTTTTTAAAGGATCTTTATCCAAAATGCAAGCCATTACCCTAAGGAACAGTAAGTATAGCAGCTCTTTGTTGGTGCAGAACAGCCTGTCCTTTGACTACCTGAGAATGATTAACAAGAGCTCTCTAAATTGTTATTTAATTTCTGAGATGGCTGTGTAATCTGCAGTGATAACTTACTTCTTCATCCTACAGGCTCATGGAAACCTTCCTGGCTAAATAACCTGAGTGAAAAAGACCATTTCATCTGCTGATTATAACAAATAAATAAAAAGCTCCCAATAGGAAGAAGAGATCAGCCCTTTCAGCTATGTAACGTTGCCATCTAGTGATCATCTCTAGATGTTACATACAAGAGAGCCTACCTGGTTGTGTTTTAATCTCCTGGCCTTATCCTGAATCACCAGGGAACCTCACACGTGCAACTCCATCCTGGCTGACAAAAGTCAGTCAAACAAATTTGTAATAGTGTTGGAGAGACATCTTTTCTATATATGCAGCATATATACATCTTCAGGGCAAACTGATACAGACCGTATGTTGGCTCTTAATCTTATTGACCAAAACAGATTTCGTATACCCTTCTTAAGGCTCTAAGTTATAAAGAGAAGCATAATAGAAGAAATTGTCTGCAAGGCAACAGCAAGGGTAACTACTGGAAAACAGAAAATTTTCAACAAACACCTATTCCATATTCAGATTTGAAAACTCAGCAGATAATCATTCACTATGATTAATCTTGGCTAAAGAGCAGTTTTCCACAACAGGAATAATAGAGATACCCAAGACATTAAAAAGGGGAGAACAGTGGGCAACAATAATAATAAAAAAAAAAAATCACCAAATGGAGAAAAACAAAGAGGGAAAAGCCTTTAAGGATGAAAGCACACCAGAATCTGCTCAATATGTAGAGCTTTGAAATATCTGGCAGTGCCAGCACTGGGAAGTCTGAGAGGCAATATTTGTGTGGTACTGGCTGTACACCTGCATCGCAGGGTATTTTGAGAGGCAGATGATAATGATGATTTTTACCCTCCAATCTGCCTATGTCTGACTCAGATGGTGGCCAATGGAGAAGATCGCTGGGGTTTGGGAGACTCCAGATAGGCCACTCTACTTACTGATAACCTAAAAAAAATTTACTGCTAATCTAAAACTCTACTGTGCCTGGGCAAACAGCAGGTCTAAATAGCTTCACAGGGAGAAAAAAAAAAAGCAGTCACTGACTTATGTACTTCCCCCTGCCAAACCCTGGGTTGCTGGCACATAGCACTTTCTTTCAATTTTTTTTAAAAAAAAAAAAAAAAAAAAAAAGTCATTCAAAAACTGAAGTGAGAGAAAACTGGACAGTGAGGTTTTACTTTTGACCATTAGACATGGTTTAAAATATTCTGGAAGGAGTCAGAACTAGAAAGGCCAAATCATCAAAAGAACCAAATTAGTGGCAAGTCCGAGTTATCAAAATGAAAAGACTCAGAGAGAAGAGAAAGGCAGCAAGTGAGCATGATAGTACAATGATATAGATAAAACAATGAAAAGTTCTTTACCTGATGTCTTGTTATTCTCGACTATTTGACAAGGCAATTATTGTCAACATTTAGCACTTTCCTATGTCTTCCAGGAGACAAGGTCTAATTTTTCATTCTTTTGAGGAAGCTCATCACACCAAAATGTCAAGAATAACTAATGAGCTTTTTGTAAACACTCGGCAGAAAATCCATTTATAGGGTCAGTTGTGTGTGCATACAGCTCCCTCTACACAGGCTTCTAATTTGCTATCCTCCCTCCCCATAATTTGAGCACTTATAGTGAGAGCATAAGTATTCTTCGAAAATAAATAAATACAAACCAAAAGCAAAATAATAAGAAAAATTATCATCTGTCTGCCTTTTTAACAAAGATGTACTGAAAAGATCTATAATTATCACCTGAGAAGATGCACACTGCCCGCAAAAGCCGAGTACTCTGAGGAAGTTAGCACAGCAACAGCTGCAGATATTTATGTTTCTCTCTCCCTTCATTCTAAGTATAAATTTCTCATGAAAAATTTTACCCAAATACAGATCATGAGCTGATAAAAGTGTATTGTCTATTTCCCTGACCTGGGGAAAGGAGTTAATTTAGAACAGAATCAATGAGTTATCCTCCCTTCATAATTTTTTCTGCTCCTCTGAATACTGTTCTGTTGCTAGCATTTTGAGTTCAACTTTTTGATGCATTTTGGTGCTGTAAGAGAAAGATTCAGAAAACTAGCAAGCGCTATTGGCTGAGGACCTAATCCAAAATATACAACAAAGGCTGACTATATTGTTTCTTACGGCTTACTGTTTCTGAGCACAGAACACAGTAGAACTGTTTTTCAACTGCACTTTAATCATTATTTGCTTCTTTTTTAATTCTTATAGCTGAGTAGGCTCTTTCTTTTAAGCTGATCTTCCAGACAAACCAAGTCCATATTTTGGATTCAGCACTGACTAAGACGCAACAGAAAATAAAGACTGGAACCCAAGTCTGCCTCCTCCCAGCTACATATCTTAACTACTAAACCACAAACACACACTCTTGGGACAGAACTTTAAAGCTAACATACCATGTTAGGCAGCAACATTGCCCTTTCTCTAAGTGTGATTAAAAAGAAATCAGACACACGACACTGTATTTTGTAGCGAGTCTCCTACCATAGACCCACTCCATGAGCACTTGCCCAATCAAGCAGCCCACGAGCCAGAAGAACAATTTCATTTCTGTGCCTGCAGAGGGTTCAGACATCATTTAAACCTGAGCTGCTTCACTTGTCAAGACAAGGATAATCCCTAATACGTACAGAGGGACAGTGCAGACACAGGGAACTTCAGTCAAGCAAAGTAAGTTAGAAAGCTCCAGGGTTTAAACAGTAGTTATACAAAGCTCTTTGGGTCATAATTTAGGATTCAAGGACCTGAATTTATCATAAATCCAATCTCAAGCACACAAATTCCAACTTGCACTTGGCCTTGTCCCTACCATCTCCCCATACAATGAGTCTTAAGCTCTAAGGGAGGTTCCTAAACTCTGTTGGACCACTAACATACTAACCGCAGTCAAGAGTTGCAGTAGGATCACTCAGAAGGACATGAAACTGGAACAACCCTGCAGCAACAGAAAAACAAAACCATTCATATGCAAAAGGTATTAATCTACAGCCAAGTCTGCAAAACTGCATGCCTCAAAATTGCTTCTCCTGCTCTAACAAGCCTGCTATGGAGATAGATTGAGAGAACCTCTGAGCCATCTTATTCTGTATCTGTGGTAGTGCTTTGCAGATTTTATGGCCATCCAACAATACCCTCTTCTTTCTGTAATTGGCTCTGCTCAATACTTCACAACCATTTTTGTTCTCTGTCTCTCCAGAGAGTTAAAAGGATTTAGACTTTAACTCAGGAGAGAAATTAAACCTCTAATTAGACCAGGTGTGTCTAGGATTGCATTCCCCAGGAAACCTAAATAATTCTACTTTCATTTTACAAATTTCTAAATCATTAGAATGCAAAATCTGTAAATAGGAATTAGTCAGAAGCTTAAAACTGTACTGAAACACCAGGAAAGAGTTCAAGCTTCCCACGCTGAAAACATCCCGTGAAGCTTTAAATTCCTGATCCAAAGCTCAGTGGAATTAATGAAAAGAGACCCACCAGGGGTTTGGATCAAATCTCAAACCCTGCAGGCATACAGTGTTTAACTAGATAGAGCTGCCCTGGCTTGACAGAAACAGCTCAGGAGCTGCAGATTAGCTTACCCAATGAGTTATATGAGCTTCCCAAGGCCCATGTAGAGGCTTTGCCTACAGGATGAGAGCATGAATAAAGCTGGCCCTGTGGTGCTAAGTGCCTCTGAACAAGAAACAGTCTGCCTGCAGCTCAGAGAAAATTAAAGTGCAAAAGAAGAAACAATTTGCTTAAGGTCACATAGCAGAATCAGAATTACTAGACATGTCATCTGAATCCAGTTCTTGTGGCTCATTTCCTAACCCCGAGCTCTGCCTGCTGCACTGGAATGTTTTATGCTTCACCC
Organism: Fulmarus glacialis; assembly: GCF_000690835.1. Lineage (NCBI taxonomy): Eukaryota > Metazoa > Chordata > Aves > Procellariiformes > Procellariidae > Fulmarus > Fulmarus glacialis. The sequence goes on from NW_009215437.1 coordinate 122,280, forward strand.
ATCCTCTCTGGCTAACACTACTGGTGCAGGGAAAAGCAGGTCTTCCTGAGATAAACAGACATCAAACTCACTCTTTGCAAAGAAGAAAAGGTTATCCTGATAGCTCTCCTGAGTAGAAAGATCTGTGGAGAAAGGTTACCCACATGCAAATCAAAAAGCCCCCAAAGGACAGGGCCACTCATTTCTTAAAGGGTATTTCTGTGCTATTAGTTGGATTGCTTGGCTGTCCAAGAAAAAACACCTGTGGAAATCAAGCAAATGGCATTTATGGTTTATCCATGCTAATCTATGAGGATGAAACCTACTCACGTTGGTCAGTTAAGTATCCACTGATTTTCTCCATCATGGAACAAATGCTGGCATGTCAGTAATTAAAAAAAAAAAAAAAACACGCCTTTTGAGGCATTCATCAACCTGAACATCTGCCGGGAAATTCAGAAAAGTAATGGCCCATATTAAGGTTATTATACAAAAGGTTTAAAACGGATGCTGTCTTATACTAGCTCTACTAAAAGTTATACATGGAAAATAATTACATACAATAATCATCTCCAAAAGGGAATGAACTTTTCCAACATTGGTTCAGAGTGTATACAATTTTCCCTAGGACCTGTCTCTCCTCATCTTAGTCATAAATCTTCTCCATGGACAAAGCAGCCATGACAGCTAGCAGGCATCTCAAAACATCAAAACAAAGAAATACTAAAGAAAGGTGACTTTGAGAATCATATGGCAGCTAAGGACAAAGCAAGTATGACTTGTATTAACCAAAGGAATAGAGTTGAGTAAAATGAGATTTGGATCCTAGTATTTTAGACAGATTTTAACATATACAAGAAAGAAAATACTGTTAAAAGCCAGTTTTCAGAGTCTACTTAATCTTTTGCTACTAATGCAAACAAACAGGAAAACAAATCTTTCATTAAAGACAGATTTCACATTTCAAATCTGCAGTAGCCCTTAGCTCTTCTTTATGCAGTAGCTTTAGCTAGTGATACTACATTTCCTCAATTTACCTAGTTTTTATTAAATGATACTAAGCACAGAGTCCAAGGCTGTATTCATGATACAATTCTCAAATTTATCTCTTAGAAAAGAGTAATGACTGGAAATTAATGAAGGGTTGTTTATCTGGTTCAATTTTAAAACCAACTCAAAGCAGATATTTTCATTACTATCCATCATCTTCTGTATTAGCCACTAAGATTAGTGCAGATGAAGTATAGCCTCTAGTCCACCTTTCTAGTTTATTACTCACAAGAGAGAACCTATTTATCTGAAAATAACAAATTTTTAAACTTCCCATAAGATAAGAGTAGGACACTGGTCTAGTTGTATCTAATGATTTTTTTTCCTCTCCAGATTACAAGTTAAGATTCTGTAATTCAATTCTATCAAACAGATGGGGGGGAGGGGTGTGGTTCTATAATACCACATAAGTCTTTGTATGATCCTTTTACACATAAAAATCAGATTCCCCACAGAAGGGGTTCTCAAGATATTATTTAT
>NW_009215438.1:0-568 GCF_000690835.1 Fulmarus glacialis
GGGCCATGGCCCCAGCCCCACAGCACATCCCCCCCTTCCCCAGCCCCCAGCTCTGCACCCAGGGGCTGCAAACACACCCCGGGGCACAGGGGAGGCGGGAAAAGTTCCTTCATTAACGCACACCAGAAATCCCGGCAGTCAGTTGACTACAAGGCTCAGTGCCCAAAGGCAGCGGGAGAGAGGGGGAAAAGGGAAGAGAAAAGCAGGAGGGAGGACAGAGGAACACAGAGAAGAGGTGTGGGACAGGGAGCCAGAAAATGGGAGATTGGGAACAAGAGAGGGACTGGGAGCAGGACAAGGCGTCAAGAGGGAGAGATTGCAGAAAACAACAGGGACAGAGAGATGGAGGAATACATAAGAGACAGGGAGCAGGAAAGAGAGAGGCAGAAGGGACCAGCCGGACAACAAGACAGAGACAAGACAAGGGACAGGGAAAAATTCTAAAGTGATGGGGAAAAAAAACATAGGCAAGAAATAAAAATAGAAACAAGGAGCCGGATAGAGGTAGACGTAGAAATAAAATTTCAAAAAGCGACACAGTACAAGAAACATAGGCAAGAACTAACAA
>NW_009215439.1:0-11296 GCF_000690835.1 Fulmarus glacialis
AATGTAATTTTTCCATTTTGCTGATCTGTAAAATAGACATAATTTGTAAACTGCAGAAACTTTTAAATGTTATTTAAAATGCACAGCATGTTGAAAACATGGACTATTTCTAAGCTGTGTTCATTTCATTTCCAGAAATCCAAATCCTCAACGATGAGGAACTGCTGCTAAAAAGACATAACAACAGGGACCCAAAACATGGTATATTTAAGGGGGGGAGAGGAGAATTCAGCTGTGCAGCCTCTAACAGAGAATTAAATTTTCCCAGATTTTCCTTGAGGATTGCAGGAAAGGAGTGGCTTTAATCCACCCACTAGTCTGCATGGGACCTAGAGACCTGCACTAACAAGTGCTGTCATTGTGTTTCCAAAGCTCACAATAACATCTCTATTAAACAGGAAGATTTTCTTCTCAAGCAAAAGACTGGAAGCTCGTAAAACTACTGACTCTGCCATGTAACGAACTGTCTTCTCCAAACTTTATAAATGTAGTAACAAAAATATACCATGTAACAGAAAGTACCAAAACCTAATTTTTAGTGCCCTCTAAAGTTAAAGTTCACATCAGTCGAAAATGTGAATGACTATAAGTGGTATTAGCATCAGAGTATGCCTAATTCATAATTACCTACTTTGTGCACAGCAACAATTTACAAGCCCTCTATTCACTGGCAATTTGAAAAGAACTTTCAGACGGGATATTTGATAAATTTCTATTAGACTAGAAATGCCTTGGAGGGCCAGTTACATATTGTGGTATTTATGCAGACATCAAAGATTTAGTTGTTTAGACAAGGAAAATGAAGGCCATCTGACTATTCAGAGTATTTAGGAAGAGTTCTGTTTATTTCAACCTAGAATTTTACCATAAATAGATATCCCCGTTACAAAAAACATTACCCATTCTGATAATCCAAAATTCTGCATCAGTTGTTTTCATAACCTGCAATCTTAAAATCTTCATTTTTCTTTTTCTTTTTTTTTTTTTTTTTTTAATGTACGCTGCTGCATAGATAGAATAATACTGAAGAAAATCCTGCACTGTCATTTTTGCTGTAGTTTTCATGAACAGAATTTCATAAGTACCTCTGGAGTTCAGAATAAGTTCAGATATTTTAAACCCTGGAAAATGAGTAGGCTTAGATTTTTTCCGGAGCATTTGATAATAATCTGAGTAGTCCATTTTCGAAACCATGTGGATGAGTTGCATTCGAATTTGATTCTCCATGCTTGCAATGCTTTTTCCAATTCACTGTTGCTCCTTCTAAACTAATCCCAGCCTTTGCCAGAAGAGGCAGCAGACTGACTTTGTTTATCACTAAATAAACTGCTAAAGTAATAAGCTGTTAAATCAATGAACTTTAAAAAAAAAAAAAAAAAGCTGAGTAAAAAGTCAGTCAGCTACTAATCTGCTAGGTGCTAATTACTAACACACAAAATTGCATTAAAAATGGAGCACTTCCATTGCAATATTTCCTGGCGTAAAACCGTGTTTTGCCTTTATTACAGGTCACATGCTTTCACCATCAGCTTGGCTGAATAAGACGAAAGATAGATCATTTCTACTTGTACAGTGCCAGTCTGATCCTAAATCCTTGAAAATCAAGGGAAATATAATCTGAACATTGAAGTAATCAAACCTTAGTCTTTCACAGCCAGTTGTTCCATCCTTGTGACTGCATGTTAGACACCTCTGTGTGCCTGCTTTTATAAGGCTGCTTTTATAAGGAAGGCCTTCTTTCATAACTAATTTGAGCATGTGAGACTTCAGCTGCATCTTTATAAAAATGCTAACATATAAAGGGTCTAAGAAATAAGGCCAAATCCCATTGTAGGCTAAGGGCAGGGAGTTGTGAACAGCATAATCTGTGATATGCAGGCATTTTGCCATTCTATAAATGCTGGGGGAATGTATTTCTTGGTTCTCGGTAACAAATACATTTACCCATGTGTTCTTTTCACTGTGATGAAGTAGACCTTGATTATCTTTGGCTCTACTTCTGTATATACAGCCAAGAAGACACTTGTAAGAGTTCAGCACGGTGTAGAACTTTACACTTTCCACTCTTTTTCTTTTTCTTTTGTTATTCCCTGGAGTCCAAGGATGGCTTCCCAAGGGGACTGGCCAATAATTCAGCAAACCATTCTAAGGTGTCCCATGGGACTCCCTCTGCACACCTGCCGTGCACCCTTGCTACTCACTTCCACCAATAACAATAGTGCCAGGAAACAATTTACATTTGGTCGTTTCTCCTCAATGCTGCTTCTAAAGAGATAAGACACCTGGTACAAGGTGGGAGATGATGCTGCCTAAAGCACTTTAATGCTCTACTTTTAACAATTCTTATCTGGTTATAATTTCAAAGAGAGTAAGCCACTTCCAGTGTCATCAACCACTTTTATATCTAAGATGGTGAAAGGCGGAACTTGTTACACAGCCAACTTCTCAGGTTCCAAAACCTTCATTTGGGTCATTTCTAATATGCTGTTGAAACATATCTGTCATCAGTACTTCACTACCATTATTTTATCTGCTCTCTGTGTATGGTTTCTTGGAATGAATACAATTCTTTGTGGGAGGTTAGAATAAAGCAACTGTTTTTATCTTTTCAGGTAAAAAAAATGTGTTGTATTTTACCTAACCAACACTGGACTTTACAATAGCTCTGCCTCCTACTCTTTTCCTTTGTAGTTTATGTATTCATAACATTTCCATAATTCTTCCCTGAATCTCAGGGAGAAAAAAAAGAATAAGAACTAAGAAGTACAAGTCTGTATAAGCATCCTTGGTCATGACTTGTGCTTTCATTTGGGGCCACACTTGGAAGAGGAAAAGTTACTAACACAGAGTATTCTGTGTTTCCTTCTGCTCTTCACCCTCTCTTTATTTGCCTGAACTTTCCCACTGTTTGCTCCATTCTCTGTAATCCCTCAAACCCATTACTCTATGACATTATTAGCATCCTGTTCAGGCTGCTACACAAAGTCTTACAGTAAAGTCTTCTGACTGCTGCATTGGTACCATTTTTCAAGTACAGGCTAGTCACTGAATAGCTTTTGAATCCTGGAGACCAATAATGTTGTTCTACTCAGATGAGAAATTTACTCTTCTCCTTCAACATCAGAGTACAGGAGATGTTACCCTTGTTTCTGTTTAGCTCCATTCAGTCTGTCTCTGCCAATTTTAGCCCCCCTACCTCCATCCTGCAGAGCAAGAGAAAATAATAGGATCTTCCATTAATTTTAATTATTTTGTTTCTGAAGCAGGAGTTACCTCTTTTTTCCTGGCAGTGTGATAGGTGGAACTTCTCCTGCAGAAAGGAGGAGATGGAAGCCTGGCTTCTTCTCAGCAACACTGAGAGACAGTGGTGGCTGGTAGAAACACAGGACATGAGAAAAAAAAAATCACTGGGAAGATAATTAAGAAGGTTAACCACAGCCTGACTGCACAAGGCCTTAAGTAACCTGGCCTAACTTTGGTACTGGCCTAGCTTTGAGGACGGGATTGGACTAGGTGAGACCCTAGCCTTGGAGATCCCTTCCTGGCACGGTGCTATGTAATCACACTTTTTATATCCCAGCAGGGCACATGCACCACCAGGCCATGGGCATCCTTAACTAAAACACTGTGGCTGTGCAGCAGGGTGCGTGCTCTTGCCACTGTGCCAGAGCCAGAGTCACCCAGCAGCCCTACCAAGTCTTCTGTTTCTGTCTCTGGAGTGGCTCAGCTTGAAAAGGCAAGGTGGGATTTTTCAAGGGTACCTGCTGATGCAGTAGTCAGGACATCTTCTGAGGTAAGGTTTAACCCTGTCTTTCCCATCTGAACTGCTATTGCAAAAGAGCAGATGATTGGCACCTTTTCCATTAAAGATCACTTGTTAGCATGTGAAAGCAAAGTAAATCATTTGGGGAACTTTTGGACTAAGTGTGTAAACACTGAATGGACAAGGGAAGAACTAGAGATGTTATCTGCCTGGACTTCTGTGAGGCCTTTGATACAGGTCCCCCCAACATGCTTACCTCTAAATTGGAGAGATATGGGTTTGATGGATGGACTGGTAGATGGATAAGAAATTGGCTGGATGGCTGCAAAGAGCTCCAAAGAGCTACAGTCAATGGCTCAATGTCCAAGTGGAAACCAGTAACGAGTGGTGTCCCTGAAGAGTCCGTACTAGGAACAATACTATTTAATATCTTAATCAATGACATAGACAGTGGGATTGAGTGCACCTTCAGCAAGTTTGTGGATGACATCAAGCTGAGTGGTGCAGTTGATTTGCTGGAGGGAAGGGATGCCATTCAGAAGGACCTTGACAGACTTGAGGAGTGCGCCCACGGGAACCTCATGCAGTTTAAAGCCGAGTGCAAGGTCCTGCACCTGGATCTGGGCAATCCCAAACATGGATACAGGCTGCACGATGAGTGGATTTAGAGCAGCCCTGCAGAGAAGGACTTGGGGGTACGGATGGATGAAAAACTGAACATGAGCCAGCAATGTGTGCTTGCAGCCCAGAAAGCCAACCATATCCTGGGTTGCATAAAAAGAAGCATGGCCAGGTCGAGGGTGAGACCCCACCTAGAGTACTGCATCCCGCTCTGGGGCCCTCAGCACAGGAAAGACAGGAACATGTTGGAGCAGGTCCAGAGGAGGGCTACAAAAATGATCAGAGGGATGGAACACCTCTCCTGTGAGGACAGGCTGAGAGAGTTGGATTTCTTCAACCTGGAGAAGAGAAGGCTCCGGGGAGACCTTATTGCAGCCTTTTATTACTTAAAGGGGGCTTATAAGAGAGACATTGGACATAAGGAAGAAATTTTTTATGATGAGGGTGGTTAGACACTGGAACAGGTTGCCCAGAGAAGCTGTGGATGCCCCACTTTTGGAAATGTTGAAGGTCAGGTTGGATGGGGCTTTGAGCATCATGATCTATTGTGATCGTGAAAAATGCCTCTGCCCAAGGCAGGGGGATTGGCCTAGATGATCTGTAAAGGTCTCACATGATCAAGTGGGCTGGAAAGAGCCATCAGATCAGTTAGAGATAGGGATAGTCCCAAAGCAGGCAAGATTCAAGCAAGCTCATGATTTTCCATAACATTTGATAGCATAGAATCAAAAAGTGTTATGAGTAAAAAATGTATAGATATATCTCATTTCTTATACCCTGTGATTTGTATTTGAAACACCCTGGAGTAGAAAATAAACATGTCTGTACAGAAATAAAACACATTTTTGAAAATTCCTGAGTTTTACCAAAACGTGTTGTTGATTCCTCTTGTCCTACACATGAAGCCATGTCATATAAGACATTTATTTTCACATTACTATATGGCTAATGAGAGATTGGATCTATTTTGGGTCCACATATTGAATTTGTTTAGTGGTATGGCAGGCTGCTTGTATACAGATCAATTGAGAATAATTTGACAAGAACGTGATATTTCTGGTTAGTAAGGAATCAAAACAATATTCATAAAGAAAGATAGCTGTGAAATATGGGAAAAGAAGTATGCAAATGAAAAACATGACAACACAAAAAACCTAGGATAAAATAAATCCATCTACCATCCAGACCAGTGAGTGCCTTTCTGTTACATGGTCCATTCCGCCCCACATACCATTTCATTAAAAGAACTAAAATCTTCCTTATTTTTTTTTGCAGATGTTCTTGGAACTTCAGGATTTCTCTCAGATTCCTTGGGAAACATTGGTTGTTCATTTCTATGAACACTAAACCTAGGGCTACATACTAGTAAACGAAACAATCAGAGGAAAGGACTGTTCACCGGCACCCAGATGTCCACATTAAAAAATTGGTAGCTTAGTTTGGTCCAGCCCAGTTAAGTCTTTAATGTCTGGCTACATCTGGGGATTTAGCATGGGCTATGGATTGTTTTCTAACAGGTAGTTTAGATGTGGATATCCTCTTTCAGCAAGTAAGAAAGCTCAACTGTCCATATGGAAGAAAGCCAGGTTATGCCAGTTGGCCTCAGGGTAGATAGTGGTCCCTAAAATATGTTATTTACTTGTGTGTGTGCGCTGTAGGGTTTGAGGCACTAAGTAGGGTTTGGCTCCTGGCTCATCATTTGGCTCATCAGCAGGGATCTGGAAATCCTGAGAAAGCCAGCTGCTACTTTTGGTGTTGCCCTGTTCTAAGATGCAGAACTGGACCTGGAGCTGGCCTCTGAAACTTGGGTTTAGGCACTCCCAGGTAACTGAGCTACCCAAACTGCCCCAAAGTCAGGTTCTGTGAGCTTCTTCCTAAATGTCCAGTGAAGCTGATATTCATGAAGCTGCTTTAGCACCGTCTTCTGATTTCACTGAAGAACTGAGGCTCTAGCAGGCTGGCTTTTGGTGGTGGTCATGGTGGGTTTTTTTGATTTATAATCTCGTTGGGTTTGGGGTTTATTTTTTTAATATGGGTGTCAGGTCTAATTTCTGTGAAAGGAAGTTGGGTTGGTTTTCAACCAGCTTGAATGCTGATGAATTGTAATTAGCCACACATGTGTTACACAGTACAGATTTTCTTCTTCAACTGGAAGAATGTCACTCCAGACCAGCTGATACGTATATTTATTTTCTCAAAAGTCACATCAAGCAGACACTTCAAAATTATAATTTGAAATGTGCTGTTTCAATAAATACTGCTTCCAGAATAAATGTTTGTTAAGATCAGGGGTTAAACAATGAAAAGAATATAGAGGAATGCAGTTCCCTGTGGTCCAGGAACCTGTACTTCTCCATAATTGTTCCTTCTCTTTGGCTGGTGCAGTGGGAGCTCCCCCTTCATAAATACACCAATTCCCAGAAAAGGAATGAGAAAGGGGGAGAAATGCAGCCAAAATGAACTCAGGGTTTTTTTAACTAAGTATTTCTGGAAAATATTTTGTGGTATTTGCTCAGCCTTATTAAATCATCCAAACCATTTTATTGACACTGAAGGTTATCCATATAATCACAACAGAACTACTCAGTTATTGCAGTTGAGGATCAAGATTAGGGAATTAACATGCTGGCAAGTATACTATCAGATGCTCTCACTGATACTGTATTAGCGGTTCATAACACAATGAAAAGAACTGTAGGTTGATAATTGGTCTATACTGTCCCTTTGTTTCTTTTACCCCTACTGGTCTTTGTCCATAGCCATGATGCCACATGCACAGCCCTCTGTCCTTGGTATTTATTTATGTTACTGTCATGTTCTCACTTACCCAGTGTAACTATTCTGTTGTATTGCTCTTCCCTTTTAAATTCAGTCCTTCCTGACACCTAGATATATTTTCATGTACATTTCTCTGAACTGTTTCCCTGTACATCCTTCTTGGTCAGCAATGAAAACACCATAGGTGAAGAGAAGGACAATGATTTCATGCTTTCAAAATGCACTCCACTCAGAGAAGGGATTGCAGCATTGTCACTTAGCTTTGATTTTTTTCTAAACCAATTAACAGAGAAAGGTGTCACTGGGAACTGCATAGCACCAGCAAGATCCTTGGATGGGTGAAGACCATGACATTTTACCAGAAATACATAGATTACAGCTCCCAGTTCCATTGGTGCACCCACACTCCAGGTAGGATTTGGGTGAGCAATCACAAGAAATGCCCTTTCCTACAGGCAGTGTCACAATTAATACAGGGATTTCTCTACAGATCGGGTCTGAAACTCATCAAGGTCAGTGGGAATGTGTCAGGGGCTTCAGTGGAATTTGAATCAGGGCTTGAATTAGTCGTGAATATACCCATTTGATGGCATTATAAGGAAAGACAAAGATAAACATTAAACTGTTTAAAATTACTAGTTCCTATGTTACATGGAGATAAGTTACTCTCACAGATAACCTCATATTCTTTCAAGTTTGAGCTGACTAACACCACAACAAGGTTTAAGACTGGAATAAAAATAGTGGTCTTCCAGTTAGTCCGGGATAGGTATACCATACCCACTGAAAAAAATAAGGAAATTTTTATAGAAGAAGCAGATAAGTGGCATATGCCTGACTTTGATATGTATCCAAGCGTAGAAAAGAACAAAAAATGACCATGAATATTATCTCCCATTTTTTATTATATTATTTCAGCAAGCATGAAAAGGGATGCCTCAGGGAACACGATTAATGCCCAGGAGAGAGGTAAAAACAGATACCTGCTACTGCTGTAGAAGCTGCCAGGGATGGACTTTTTTGTAGTAAAACAATTAGGAATCCAGACCTATTTTAACTAAAGAAAGTGTGAAACATATCTAAGCAGAAGACAAACTCGACATGACCAATAAAGGGTTTACTTACCTCTGCCTATGCCTCTTTCAGATTATTTGGGCTAAAGATTCAGTATGATAAAGGTGGGTAAGAAAAGACAAAAAGAAAGTCTGGCTGTGGAAAACTCTTTCATTCCTTTGTGTGTCGGATAGTTGAGTATTGTGCTTCCTCTGATCTTGGATTCACAGATTTTTTCACGGGTGCCTAGAAATAATAATGTGGAAATTCTATGTTGTGCCTTTTTAGTAGATTTCTTTTACAATATTTGTGACTAATATCCAGAGATGCCACGTGTTAGACTTTTTGTTCTTTAACAAACAAGAGCTCAGTACTTTTAGTAGCAAAAAACCTTTTGTATTTGGAAGCCAACTCTACACATTTTCTAGGTAGCTGCATTTTTTTTTTACTGCTATTATTTTTGTCCAGTGCATCCCTAGGAGCAAAGTTAGCATAGTAAACTTCTTTATGATGAACAAACAGTTTTGTTAGATTGTATACTTCCTCGAGAAATGTGTGTGTTTAAAGCCCTAAGATAGCACAAGTAGCAGACTTGCTCTTTGATTCAAAGTGATGGGTTGGTTTGATATCATATGGTTGATATGTTATGTAACCTGTAATATAAGTGCCAATGCATAAAAAAACTCCACTAAGGATAGAGCATGTCTGTACGTACAAGTGTTACGAAGTCACCTATATTCAATACGTAACACTTCAAAACAACTCACAAAATCACGGTAGGATCAGACACTCTTTACCAGCAACAGGGAAAATAACAACACAATAGTTAGAAGACTTGGCATTCGTTGTGAAAAAAAAATCATTTTCCTTGTTCAATACTTTATCATCCCCAACCTAAGGAAGAGAGTACTCAAGAGGAGTGGTAGATCCAGCAATATGTCTGGCAAGTAATTTCACTGTTCTGCACTGGGGTTTCCTCACCAATTCAATGAAATAAAGACTTTGTCTTTGAAGTACTTCGAAGTCAATGCAGTTGGCAAATGCAATCTTCAGAAAGATTTAGTATCAATTTCTAATAAAAAATTGTGAGATGATGTTACCATTATCTTTTCATGTTAATATTCAGCACTGCTGGTATATGAAATTAAAAGGCAAATTCTGCAGCCCCAAATCCCACTGAGAAGCAGCTAGTCATGTGAGGGGTCCCATACCTCCTCAGTCTTCTTTCTGTTCATCAATTTCTCACCTCTCCTATAAAGGAATGAAGAAAGAAGCTTTTGTACTCATCTGTTCCTAAACTTCCCATAGGATCTGTAGAATTTAACCCTAAGATAGATGGCCTCTTATATATTCATAAATTTTTAAGGTTATAAAACAGATCAAAGAATTCTTCCTAGTGTTTCTATATTAAGACCATAAATTCTGTTTCAACTAAAACTGTAGTTCTTAGAAAGTCACTCTGTCTTTATTTAAACAGCTCATATAATGAAGAAATCCTTATATCCCTAAATAAATCTCACAAGTCAGAGTCCCAATGTGGCAAGGACTCAGAGTAAGGAGTAGGAAAGTTAAAGATTACTTAAGAAATAAAAATATGGGTAAGATCTAATTGTAAAAACATTACAGTAGTGAAGCTATCAAATTCTGTCTTCTGAGATAGAAGCAGAGTTGAATTTATCTGTCAATATCAACGGAACAAAGAAAAAAATGTTCGTGTCAGAAATCTGCAAGGGTCTACACAATTTCATTATCTCACCCACTTCTGATCAATCTATGTGTAACCTTCTTGATTTTGCTATCACACATCTCAGACACTTTTCAGAACTTGAGATAAAGAGATAAAAATCTTGAGAAATTAATACAGGGTCACTGAGAAAAAATAGGATGAAATGCCAGCTTTCAACAGAATTGAAATCCACTGAAACTGCTCTGAAATTTTAAAATGTCTCATTAATCTGCTTTGTCATTTTTGTTTGTCTCTGCTCTTCTGGGCTTTGGCCGGGTCCTGAAGCAGAACAAGCATTTGTGGAACATAGCTTATGTTTATGACATACTTAATATTAGTGTGTGAAGTGTATTATAATTATATGATTTGTCAAGTGAACACTTTCAAAGCATATTACATTTGAATGTTATTTCAAGTCTTGCAATTTAGACCATATGTGACCTAATAACAGGGATTTGAGCATTAATATCCACTTACTGTAGCCTATTTTTAATTATCTTTGAGATGTGTTGAAATACTAAAGGACATCACCATGCCCTTCAGAGACATTCATAAAATAGGAGGCATTATTTGCAAAAGAAAACACCTACCTTGCCAAAAAGATGGACATTCTACTGCTACCAACAACAGCTCTTCTTTCAATATATTGATATGGAGAAGAATTTTCCATAAGAGGAGTCACTAAGCACAAAGGTAGGTCCTTTGCAGAGACAAGTGTATGCCCCACGTTCGTAGGAATGGCATTCAAAAGTTAGGGGAAAAGAATTGCCTAAAAATACTGTTGAGCAACAGTGCGCTTAGAGTGCCAGAAAATTATATGTAGGCCCATGGGTTTGCATAGCTAGAGACATACACAAAAGACCAGTCCCCTGACCACAGATGAAGATATGCTCTGAAAGAGAGACCTTGTTCTCCAGTAAGACTTCTCCTACCGCTGGGATAGGATGCTCTATCTTAAGCAGATCTCTAGGGTATACCTGAAGTGTTTGGTTCTATTAAACTATCTTTATCTCAACCCATGAGTTTTTTCTCACTCTCACCTGTCCGATTCTTTCCCCGCCCCGCCGAGGTGGGGGGGAGTGAGCGAGCGGCTGCATGGTATTTGGCTGCCTGCCAGGTTAAACTACGACAGTTCTTTTGGGCGCCCAATGTGGGGCACAAAGGGTTGAGATAACGATAGATCTGACCAAAGTGTGTTAAGGCAAAATTGTTATAAGCGTTCATTATATTGATTGGACACAAAGTTGATTTATTGGCTTTCAAAGTTGTGGGGCTGGGTCTCAATGTTGCAATGTGTAATACCTTGCTTGCAGTATATGTTCCCAGTTGTGCTGTTTATTGCTATTCAGAACTGG
>NW_009215440.1:0-335 GCF_000690835.1 Fulmarus glacialis
GGCCAGGCTGGCGGTCCCCGCTCCCTGCTCCCAATCCCTCCTCCGCCCCTGTTCCCATGCTCCGGCCAGCCTGGGGCTGGGGTCAGCGCACCGGCAGTGGGATCAGGAGGGAGCACAGCGAGAGCCGAATTAGCCGCCTCGCTGGCTGCACCACATCAAAGAGGAGTGTGCATCCAGCTGCTTAGGAGGCTGGGGGGGAAATAGGGGGGTCAACGTGGCGAATTGATTGTGGGCCTAAAGAAAGGACAGGACAACTTGGGTCCTCTCGTCTCCACGATCTCCCATTCCCACGGCAGGGTCTGTCTGAAACAGAACCAGCCCTTGCCCCTGCTGAA
>NW_009215440.1:346-2827 GCF_000690835.1 Fulmarus glacialis
GACGGGGGATGGATTTGTTCTGTCACTGTTTGTGAAGTAAACGCGTCAGCACAGTACTGCAAATTAAAGCAATGAAACAAATCTGAGTACCTGGCTCCAAGGAAGTCACAAACACTCTTCCCAGGTCTGTGCAAGAGGTACAAGGGGTGTTATCCCGCGGGAAGAAAGCCCGTCTCTGACGTTTCATTGCTCCATGTCCGTTGCTTATCTCTTCTGCAGGCCACACCGAAAACTTCCAGGATGCTTTTGACAGAGAGTTGCTGGTTTTGGATAAGCTGCCCCTGGCTTTTTATGCAGGCATGTTCGCATATTCAGGCTGGTAGGTGTGACGGGAGGGTGCCTCATGGGCAGCAGAGTGGTGTCCGAAACATGGCTCAACCTCTCTCCCTGTCTCTTCCCACCATGCAGGTTTCAGACCAGCTTTGTGCGTGAAGAGTTGGTCAGACCTGAACGGTAAGGCTGGGAAGAAGTCATCTTGGGTTACCGGCCTCTGGGGTACCACAGCTTTCCCAGTGTGGGAGGAAATAAGTTTGTGGGTTCACCTAACCAAGGCCTGCTGCAATCTGCAGTAATACTGTGCATAACAAGGGATAACAGCTTGTTCTTTGCATGTGTCTCTTCCCCTTTCTTTTAGAAATATCCCCCTGGCTGTCATCGTGTCCGTGATCACAGTAATTGTGGGGTACATGCTCACCAACGTCTCCTATTACACGGTCCTGGGAACGCAAGACGTTCTGGCTTCTCCTGCTGTGGCTGTGGTGAGTTGTCACCCCCACCGTTACCTCTCTTCAGTGCGGTCACCTTATGCTGAAGGGGTGGTCATGGCAAGTGTTTCGGAGATGGTTTTCCTATAAAATGCTTTATTGCTTTGTCATTTCTCTGGATTATTGGGCAACAGTAACTTCTTCTAGTCTTGCCTAAAAGATAATGAAAAATAACCTGTAGATGACAGTAAAAAAGGCAAGATTTATGAGTTATATTTTACTCCTTCAACGGAGGAAGTTTTCTTTCTTTTGAATCTGTTGTTGTCTAGAGATCATGTTCCTGAAGTCACGCTTGCTCTTCCTCCAGAGCTTTGTGCAGCGAGCCTTCAAAAGCCTGATCTCCGTGGTCCCTGTCCTTGTCGCACTGTCCTGCTTTGGAACGATGAATGGAGGAATCTTCACGTTTTCAAGGTCACGTCCCTGAGAATTTATTACTCTTTTGGCTTACTGAATTGGAGGGAAGCACCAGCGACCTGTGCAACTGCCCACCCGCCCGATGGCATTATAGCCACTCTTGTGGGGAAAAATAAGGCCTTTGACTCCCAGGATGTTGACTACAGGATGATCCCTGTTGGCTAAGAGTCTATCCTTTCTATTTCTGGCCAGGTCCAGACTTTGGTGTCTAGGGCCGGTCACAAACAAAGAGTTTTATCTTCTCCCGCCACCCTTCAGTTTAAATCCCCAGTTTAAAGTGAAATGTCAATGTTTCTGGTGAACTAGAGGCTCTGTTGACATTGGCAGCTGCTCAGTGAGACCGAGTCTTCTTTCGCTGGGTTCACCCGGCTGCTCTGCTGCAGGGCACAGGGTCCCTCTGTTGTGAGGATCTCTGGCCAAAGGCAAACTTTCCCTCGAGGACTTTGCTTTGAGGTCAGTGAAATGTTATCGGGGATGGGCTATTCCTAAAGCAATAGTCGAGGCACAACAAGTCTTGTTGTAGCAATAAGAAAAGCTTTGTTCCATGGAAAAACTATCTTGCCAGCTGCACTGGCTACTACACTGCATGTCCTTATGGGAGCCTTGAAATTGGAGAGGAGGGCAGAGCTCATGGAGAAGCACGTCGTGCTGGTCCCGAGGAGCTGAGCGAACTCTCTGGAGCTGGTTCTGTTTCACAGCTTTGATTGCAAAAGGAAAAATCAGTTGATACGAAAGGGATGTTTCATAGCACGAAAGCTAATGAGTTATTTGATCCACTACCCTGAAGTTCTGTATTAAATACAGGTGCAGAGAATCCTCCCCGTTAGCTCCTCTATATAATGGTTTCCTTTGAAGATGAGAAGTCCCCGGACAGCACAGAGGCTCTGGGTGTCCCTATCGCCTTTCTCTCCCCCATCCTGGCACCATTAACATAATCACTGCAGAAAGGCCATATAAACAGCGATGGGGCGTCCCTGGCTGCTGGCCAGCCAGACCCCTGCAAAACCAGAGACAGCAATAAAACCAGTTTTACACTCATGCCTCAGCTGCTTTGGGCCTTGCTCCAGCCCAGCTGATGTTCTGGCATGGTTTGTTTGTGGATATTAAATTTATAAAATTGGATGCAATGCCTTCTCCCTAATTGCTCTTTCACGAGCCCAAGGAGAGATGGAGGCAAGGAGCTCTCTGCTGTCATTTTGTAGCTGGTCTTGCGTGTAGCTGGCCTCTCGGCAGTACACTAAACTATATTTTCTAACAGCTGGCCAGAGGATTGAAAATCCTCTATTATTTGATGAAATTGCAC
>NW_009215441.1:0-2076 GCF_000690835.1 Fulmarus glacialis
GACGGGACTTGAGGTAGCGGCGAGCTCCTGCAGTTAAGGTGAATACCTGCAATATCCAGCTAACGGGGATGAGGTCAGCCCCGGCGAGGGAGAAGGGATGTCCCGGTAGGGCTAAGGTGGCTGGTAGCCGCGCCTCTCCGAGCGAGGCCTGGGGCCTGCGCCCCGCGGGCGGGCGGTCTGCAGGAACCCGGGGTTTTGGCTGCGCTTTAAAAGCATGCAAGCGGCGGGCTTCTGCAAGCCCATACTTCCTATAGGGAAAGCACGGAGGTGTCTCTACATCTCCTCTAAGGAGGGATGTACGCTGCGAGAGACTTTAAAACGCTTTTATTTTGTCCTAAGGGCGAGGAGGGTGCAGGGAGGAGATTTTGGCTTACGCAAGCGGATCGACCGCTGTATCACTGTTGTAGGCGCAGATGATGTTTGCTTTTGCAGGCAGCGGAGGGGTTGCCTTTCTGGCGTGTTCACTGGGAGTGCTGCTTGCTGGACTGTGAAGTCTGACTCCAGCTTTCAGTCCTCTGCTTTTTTCCTTTTTTTCCTCCTTCCACAGTACAATTCCACTCACCCTTTGCCAGTCCTTCACTTGTCTAACATACGTCCAAGCTTATCTCTGAATCACAGAGTGAGGTCTTTCATCAAAACAACATATGAATAGGCCATATGGCTGTTGGTTGATTAACTGTGTTTCCACAGAATAGTATTTTTAATACATATTTTATATAAGGTGGGCATGCAGTCACAAGCATCAGCTGTGGGCAGACCCATCCAAATGCTGTCTTTCTTTAACAAAGTTAGAAATACAGTGTATTTGCTCAGAAATCCTTTATGCAAATCACTCCCAGCCATCACTCTAAAGTTCAGCTTCAGAAAGGATATCCATCTGTTATCCTATGTGTTTCAGAGTTTGCATCCACATTGACTTCACTTTCCACAGGAAGAACTGGCTGTCAATGTATTTTTAAAGCCACGTTAACAAAATCTTTTCAAGTTTTCTACCTTACATTGTTGATGTGATTTTTTTTTTTTTTTTTTTTAAACTGTATTATCAGTCTTTTTTTAGTTGTTTGCCAAAACTGGAGACGAGCTGCCAGGTGATATCTATTTTACATATGTATAGTTTTAAAAGGACTTATGTGCCTAGATTTATTCTGAGTTTGCTTTGTAGTTTCATGTTACTGTGTTGAACTTTTGCTCATTAAGGCATATTTGTAGACAGGAGGTGGATCTGCTTGCATGAGTTGTTGAGTGTTTTGAGTTTAAATTGCTTTGTGCTGTCAAAGTTCATTCAAAACTTCCTCGTGTGTGAAATGTCAGAGTTAAACACCTGTGAAGCTGTTTGTTGTCTGTTGAGGTTTTTTTAGGTATGTGAGTTATCACAGGGGCTGCTTTCTAGGCATTCACAAACAGGAACACGCTCGTAGCATGTCAGGGAGCTGCTCTGCATCTGTTTGGTCTGTCCGTGAGCAAGCAGATGTGTGTGCCCAGGGAGGGCCATGTGGATGGCTTCGGCTGTGGTCTGTTCCGCAAGCGGAACACCCGTGTCTGGATCCGGCTCCTCAGGAAGGTCAACCTCCCTCCCTGGTTTGTGAAATTACTTACTGGTTGACTTATTGCTCCTGTTTGAAAAACAAAACAAATCAGCTGAATAGCTCTCTGTGTGTGTGGTGGTTGCGTTTTGATTTTGTCCCCGCGCCCTCCCGCCCCCGGGCTAGACATACGGACTTCAGAGCTGATCCTGGGGAAAGCTTTAACAGCACCATGAGGACTTTGAAGAGAGGATACAAGTGGATCCCTTTATTGTTGGGCAGATGGTCTGCTGCACTTAACTAGCTTTCTTCGGGTGAATGGCTTAATTACCGGGGTGAGGGGTTTTTCTCTGCCATTCATAAATGCATAGATGGCAAAATGAGTACAGTGCTGAGGGGGTACGCTAACTTAGACCAGTTAGAATTTTTTAATCGGAGCTACTTGAGCATCTTACAGTTCTAAGAAGTGATTCCCGAGGTGAGAGGGGCCCTCTTGTGGGGAATACCGAACAAAGAAGCTTCTAAGGCACCTCATTTTATGGCTTCCCACCCA
>NW_009215441.1:2098-2656 GCF_000690835.1 Fulmarus glacialis
TCCCTGCGTGTGCTCTGGGCTGCCTTGGCCAGCTCTGTGCACAGCTAACAATTTGCATTGGCGCTGGGAAACTAGAGAGAGCAATGTTGGGTTACTGCAAGAAAACTTTAATGTAATGATTTTGCATGCTCTTCTAGTTAGTGTTCTCTTCTAGGTGAGTTTAATATTATTCTGTTCTTTTTGCAGCAAAGCAAGTCTTCACTCCAAATGATGTTTGTGCTAGTTGGCTTGTTAAAGCCAAACTCTGAGCTGTTCTCTCTAGAGCAGCTGGTGGGACTTTTCATTTCTCACTTGTTCATCCTGGTGTTTTCTCCGTCTGAGAATAAATCAAGTTTTAGCTTATTGTGTTATCAATTTTTTTAACCAAAGAGATACGTTATAGGGGAAGACACAGAGGTACTGAAGGAATACAGTAGGTGGCAGCTTAAAACGCTGTCCGCTTCCCCGCGGCTCCTTCCCAGCTGTGCTACAGTGTTTTGATGGAGAGGATTTGTACGGTATTTCCACGCACTGGGTTTATCCCTGCCCGGCCCAGGCGGATCCCCTTCCCTCCCGGGG
>NW_009215442.1:0-9243 GCF_000690835.1 Fulmarus glacialis
AATTATTCTATGATTCTATGATTCTATTCCAAAGTCATTTTTCAGTGCTGGTGCTAAAAGCACTCCATGTTGACTTATATATTACGAGTTAAAATCTAGGTTTTGCACCTCAGAGAGGCTAATTGTGAGACGGGATTTCCTAAAATAAGAGCAAAGGCTCGTTGTAAGTCAGATTGCGGCAAATAATTCTGCTCTTACAAGTCTTGCAAACTGCTGCCGTTCCAGTTTTTACACCAGTCTGAGACAGGACATTAGGCAAATTGGGTGGAACTGATAGATCCAGAAACCTTTTTTCCTCGAAAGCAGAGAGTAGAGTGGTGGCTGCAGGATGAAAATCAGAGTTCTGAAAAGGAAAGGAGTGGAGGTAGGTGGGAGGTGGACAAAGAAAGGAGTCCAGAGATGAGGAAACGAATAAGAGAAAGAAGGAAAACCAAAAGAAATCTAGGAAGACCTTAAAAGGATGTGATGAGGGAAATAGGAGAGTAAAAGGCAGGCAAAGGAGAAGTGTGAAGATGGTGGGAAAGATAGAGAAAGTGACATGAACCAGGCTCGGTAAAAGAAACGACAAAAAACAGAGGGAGAAGAGGAAGGGAGTGATAAATGGGAAAGAAGTAGTAGCTGCAGCAAGGTAATAGACATAACAGTAAGTTTTACATGAGGCTGCATAGCCAAGCTGAAGTGCTGCACAGATGGGAGACGTGCAGCTTACCCCGACTGAAGCACATGCTCGCAAGTTCAAGCACGAGCACACCCACACCCCGCCGCATGCACGCCTCCGCACACACGTTCTCCAGCAAAATGAAACTCAAGGTTCTCAATTCAGTCTAAGTTTCACAAGCTATAAAGAAAAAATTGACAGATATTCTTTGCATTGACTCTGTCTGGGCTACAGAGGAAAAGTTACTCAATTTTTGATGCGGTCTTTTGTTTCTCCTCTCTCCAAACATGTATTCACATATGTATTCAAATGAGTGTTAGTATGGGCAGCCACAGCCCCAACGAAGTTGTGCATTATGCATTACGTGATAGACCTTGCCACTTGATGTGGAAGTGTGCGACGCAGCAGACGGTGCAGCTGAGCAGGGGATGGGAAGCTGTAGCCCCTTCGGGTCTCCTCTACAGCTCACTCTCTTCCATTCTTACAAACCTGAACAAAGCAGGTGCTTTGAAACCTGTCTTACAGGTTTTCGCCTTTTGTGGGAATTTCAGCTTTCCCGAGCATGTTCCACGCGGAGCTCAGGTGATGGTGGCACTTGGGTTACACGATTAAAAGCTCGTCTCCACAAACACAAAGGCGCACAGAGGAATGGCCAGCAGGGGAACCCCAACAGCCTGATCAGAGAAAGGAGCACCCTGGTCTGGCTCCTGCCAGGGCTGTCGCAGGAGAACAATCAGCCCCACTGTCCGGGGCTGAAACCCATAAAGATGAGTCATCCGAAAGACTGTCTGGAGCACCTTTGAGACTTCGGAGGTTATAGCCTACAGGGGTATGGCACTCCTTATGGGATACTGGAAAGAAATGCTAATCTTGCGTAATCTCCTATGCAAGACAGGATTATTAGTAGGATTATTAGGGGAAGGACCAGAGGCTGGGAAAGAAAGGGATTAAAGTGGATTGGAGAGGAAAATAGAAGGAAGAGTAAGTGAAAGGGGCCCTTTGCATGTAAATCAGCTGCTGGTCAGTACACTTGTCCAGCCATGCCACATGCCTGATGAGTGCAGTCTGCCCTGTCTTCCTGTTAAGCTCTATTTCCAGCTATTTTCATGGGTGAGGGGACTCTCAAGCCTGCATGTGTGTGTGCGTATAGAGGTCTAAGTGCCAGCAACAGGAGTAGGGAACATGGATTCCCAGGAGCCTGTGTGTCTGTGGTGCCAGCATCTGGACAGACCACATCATGTGCATACTCTGTGGGTACTATGAATATCAAGCTGGACCAGCGGTCAGGTAGGACAAGTGACTCCAGAGCATGTTAGAGCAGCCGTAAATCTGGGTCAGATGCTGGAGAGACCAGAAGGTTGGGAGCTGGCTACTGGAAGGACCAGGAAGTCCAAGCTAGCTACTGGAAAGACTATGGGGTCTGGAAGTTGGCTATGAGTGAGGTCATGAGTCTGGACCAGCTACCAGAGACATTTGTTCATATGTGTGTATATCTGCACATGAGGCAATTGGGACACCAGGGGACACAGGAGGCAGCTACTGGGTAGACAGAGCAGCCAAGCCCAGTTACTGGAGCGATCCATGGCGGGGGGGGTTGTGGCAGGAGGGGACGTTCGTGTGAGTGAGGGATTCTGATAGCAGCTGCAGGGGAATATGGACCTTGTGGTTTCATATGTGCAGGTGCCAGCAACTGGGGAGACCTGGGATCCAGAGGCCAGCAGTGACATTGTGACCAAGAGTACCTAAGACCAGCTATTGGAGGGATCCATATTGGTTTGGGTTTTTTTCCCACCAACTGGCTTTTGTCCTGATCAGCCAGAAAGGAGAACAGGATGAGGCTGTTGGTGCCATTTTTTGTTTGCCTGAGTGCTGCGTTTTCCATCTGTGCTGATCTGTGTATAGGTGTGTACGTACTGTGTGCAAGCACATACGGGCTGGAAACACATGCTCGGCCTCACTACTGGCAGGACCTGGGACCATGGGGATGCAGCAGCCTTTTATCTATCAGACTATCAGATTTGGCAGCTCCTAGCAGTGAAGGGCACATAACCCACTGCAGGGATTTTCCTCAGAGGCTATGGGTGTAGGACAGAGATGTAAGAAATGTGCCATGCTTATCTTGAATGAGATCTCTTTTGTACAGCACCTAGTCCTATGGCAAAGGGCTCTCCTGTTGTTAACTTCTGGCCCTGCCTGCTTTGCAATGGCCATATTCTCACTAGTTTTCCGTGTGTCAGTTGCCTCTGCTGTCTTCTTAACAGACACATACCAGAGATATGTTCTATCTGAAGGCCCTTTAACCTGCTTACTAGGAAGGACAGAGAACAAATTCTTTCAAAGCAGCCTGTTGAGAAGGATATTAACTCAGCATTGGAACTCAGTACATGGCATCTGGTCCCTCCTGGAGGGCACCGCACCTTCTTCTGCACCAACACAGACTCATAATGTTGCGGGGGTGGTTGGGGTAGTAGGCAGACAAATATATTCTTGAAAAAATCTGAGACCAGGCCATTGCAGGTCTGCTGTGTTTCTCCACTCCAGCTGAGCATACTGGGACCTTCAGATCCCTTGGGCTGAGTCTTGGGAGGCTGTTGAGATTGGTTCTCTAGGACTAGAGCTGAAGGTAGTGGCTCTGTTAAGCGGTGATAACTTCCCAATTACTGAAGGAATTAAGGCTGATGAAATTCTGATAGTCACAAGTTTCACCTTATCTAAGAAATTGACCTTTCTCTCTTTTACCCTGAGGTTCATTCCTGTAGAACCAAACCACTTCCTGTCTTGGACATCTAGATGGTTCTGGTTGATAGGACTGAACCCTGTGAATGGTTTCGTAAACTGGCTGTGTCAGTCATAGACCTGTCCAAAGGAAGAGCTGTCTTCATCCAAAGGTCTTCAAAATAGAGAGAAAGATATATCAGACCCTGCTACGAGACCTTCAAAGGGCCAAAGGAGGCCCTTCAGGTCATCAGAGCAAACCCAGCCATGACTCAAGCTTCATCTGTGCACTCACTGAGTGTGATCCTTATTGATGAGCATCTGTCATTTGGAGCTCTGCCTATACCTTTAAGGGTCACTGTGCCACCGTAGAGGCATTTAAAGCTAAGGGGCACTTTATGGGTGGTCTTTCAGACGCTGATATCCACTTGCAGGAGATTGTGAGGTTAGTGAGGTTAGAGACACCAACTGGTGAACGTGCACATGGACCAGCGGAAAAAGAAAGTTTGGTGTTTCATATCAGTCACTGGAGTTCTTCAGGATATATGGTTTTCACAGACAATCTTTTGCCACTGCTCCCTCTTTCTTCCTTACTGGAATTGCTGTACTGGGACATTTAGCTAAGAGGAATAAGAAAGAAAAGTGGGAATTAGTTCCTTTGCATGTTACTCCTCAGAGCATGAGGAAAGGCAGGGTGACGGTGTCCTTTAATGATACCCAAAGAATAAAAATTTCTTCATCCTCGGTAATAGACATATATGCACAGCCAGAAGGTACATGTATGTGTAGATTGCACATCTTGAAGAATGTCACTATATATATATATACTACTAAAGTCCATGCTTTGTTTCAGGATATGTGAGAAAAGATTTAAACAGAAAATTAAAATATTTCAGATACATTGTACAGCCAGGATGCATGCAATTAGCATAGACTTTTCTAAAAAAGTGGATTATGTGAGAGAGAAAAATAATTGGGGGATGTTTTAATTCAATGTGAGAAGTACAAGTTTTGAACATGCAGCTTTCTCAAGAGGCTATTTTGGAGATATGAAACTTTTTTTTGAGTGATTTCTTTATTTTGATTTTTTAAATTGCTCTGTAATAGGAACAAGGACTCTGGAAAGTCTCTCTCTGTATCTCTGCTTGAAGAGATTGAAAAAAATCTGCTCTGCTCCTCTGGCTTAGAAGAGCAAGTGAAATGCGGGTACATGGACCACCTCTACACTCAAAAGTTGCATCAGTTTAACTAAGTTGGGAAGCAATTGAAAAGGTTGAAAAGTAACTTTTATTTGTTTAATTTGTCTTGATTCCTCACTGATTGCACTAACGTTATGCAAGGGCTCCACACATTTAGCTATATACGTTTCTAAACTGATCTGTTGAATCTGTGTGACCTCTGTGTGCAGATATGGCTATAAAGAGAGAAGATGGAAGAAGAAAGCAGCTAGCTTGCAGGGTCTGTTAAATGTAAAAGAGAAGATGAGTGAGATTCTTTTAATTTCCATCTTTATGTGCTGTGCAGACAGGAAACAGTGCATTTTATTTATATGATTATATTAATTTTAGTTCAGAAGTTAATAGCATAATTCCCTTTGTGGGACCTGTCATGCATTGAAACTAAATCATCCCCCGTGGTGTAATAGGAAAGGGGGACTGTGGACTCAGGAGAGCCATCTCCCTGTCATTAGCAAATTTCATCCTTATGTCTGGATACCGAGTACACTGTCCACAGCACAACTGAGTCTTTTTCCTAGCTGCAGAGAGTATTGTTGCCTTTGAAAAGCACCGTAATTTAGCAATTGCAAATTCTGGTTTTACCTCTTGGAGAGGATTGTCTGTGAATATTTCCATGGATATATCCTCCCTCCTTGCAAACCATTGCACCGTAAGAGTACCTGAAAAGGTACCACATGGGATCCATATACTGCCAGAGCAAACCCTTGGGCTCATCCCACTAAAAACCATCACATTCATGTGCCATGCCCTCAGTCCTACCTGGGTTTGGAGCCTTTTACCTTAAGAAGTGTGGACACAGCTCATTTTCCTCAGCCAGAGTGCTCTGCCCCATGCACTCCCCATGGTGAGCCCATGGTCAGGGGGAATTGGGGGATGCAGGTTCACTTCCAGTTATGCCCGAGGCTAAATGGAAGTGAGTATGGAGCAGCCTCCCCCTGTACCCATCAGGGGAAGAGTCCTGCCAGCCGCCAGCACCCCGGCAGGACTGACAGGCGTCAGGGTACCGGCGCTGCCCCTGCTGGGTAGTCTCAGACTCGAACAGTGATAAGAGATGAGCAGAAGAGGTTTCATGGGTGTTTGTGGTAGATGACGAATTCCCATCTGGCTGGAGGTGGGAACACACAGGAGCAGCAGTGTCCTGGTCAATAACGAACGTGGGGCTTGAAACCGTGATATGGGAAACACCGTCTCACAGGCAATATCTGGTAATCCTAGCACTGATGAATGACAAAATATAGTAAGGAAACTTTCGGTATCATTAAACCCTGACAAAGGAGAGTGGGAATGTGTGTGTATGTGCAGCACGTGCGCACGCTTGGGCATGCACTGTACACATGCCCAAACTGGGAAGTAAACAATTCCGGAAAGAATAGGAAATTAATTTCCAAAGCCATGAACTGAGGGACCCACTGCTGCCTGCTACATATCTGGGAGTGGGGATCTGGAAGCCAGGTGACCTGAGCTTTGCTTCTGCCTCTGCCACCAGCCCGTTACACAGCCTGCGCTGGCCTTCTCTCTGTCTCAGATGCCCATCTGTGACCTGAGGGTATCGACTGAAGGGCTGTCAGGTCCTGGAGTGAAAGGCACTGAATGAAAAGCATTAACTGCTGACAAGGGATACTGATGGCACAGTTTTTGTATCATGGTGACTTTCTGAACGCTGCACGGTGAGAAGTGCCCAAGGTTTGTTTCTGTGTAAACTCTCCCCCCTGTTTCTCTTTCCAGATGGCTGGGCTGGTGTCACCAATTAAAAACAAAGAGAACATTAGGGAAATGAAAGAGAGGAAAAGAAAGATATACAGAGCAGCAATTAGAGAAGAGACAGCTAAAATAGGTTCATGATGGCAGGGATTCCTTCATGTTTGAGGAATGTGTCTAAGGTGAAGCTTTTCTACTGTAAAGGCAATTTGGTGTTAATAAATGGCCCCCCAAATTCTTTCCTCCTGAAGATAATGTGATGAAACAAGTAGATCTGAAATAGTCCGGGAACAGCTGAGCAATTACAGATGGGTCTGCTGCGAGCAGAGGAAGCAAGAAAAGGTCAGCCTATTTATGAAACTTGTGTGTTGCCGGTTCACACAGAGTTAAATGCTTGAACTGCTATTTGTGCCTTTGGAAATCTCCCACAAAGTTTCCCAGGAGACATGTTTGCGAGAAATTTGCATCAGGTTAGAGTAAACTGGTTTAAAACAATAATGAATTGAAACTATTATAAACCCTTGTGTGACTATTTTGCAGCTCACCAAAGCACATGGCCATAAGGAATTTAATCCAAAGGTATCTCCATATATAAAGGCATATGATTTGTCACTGGTTCAGCCAAACATGTGGACATTCTTAACGTGCTTTAGAAATGAGTTACATTGATTTACCACCGTAAGCTAAATTGGTTATTAAAATGTTAAAATTGCAGAGTCCAGCACCAGAAGTTAGGAAATACCCCAATTAAGGTGACTGGTATAATATGCATATGCTGCAGTCTTTTATTATGAGATCACATCATCTTCTTTCCAAAGGTGTCCACCACTCAGAGCATGGTGTTCAGTTACTGACAAGTTTTTCAGTGTTTTGGTTTAATCCTCATCGTTCGGCGTGTGGTCCCCAGCCCTGTGTAACTGATCACTCTTCAGCCCCGTGTATGAAGGCAGAGCTATTAGTCCATGGGCAGACTTTTTATGCAACACACTCCATGCACATGTGAGTGCCAAGCTGGGGAGCCCAATGTAAAATAAATAAATAAGTGACTCCTTTCATGGCACACGCCCAGCTTCAAAGCACAGCTCCGCACACCCCCGCACACCCCCAGCTTCAAAGCAAAGCTCCCATTGACTCAGCGCTCAGCTCTGCAGACCAGGCGTGACCTCTCGTCTTTGGCGTACGGAGGAGGGAGGAATGCACAATTACTGACCATCCCCAAAAAAACCCAGTTGGAGTGATTTGACAGGCATTGCTTAGGAGCTCTGAGGCAAAAGCAAGGCTGGACTCCAGTTTTCTCAGGATGGCTTTCAGTTGTCTAAGCCATAGCATGATCCTCTCTCCCTCTCTCATCCTCTCTCTTTTTTCCCCCAGTGTCATATTTATTTTGCAGATTCTGTCTTCTTCAGCAGTTGTGCAAGGTCTGGTAGACAACAGCTTTTTTTCATTACGCAACCCCTTTTAATCGCCAATGCGCCATCCATCTGCATATTGCATGAGATGGGGATCCTGGAGAAAAATGGTTGTGTTTATAATTAATCATTATAGTGTACATGCACAAGAGGACTGAACTTAAATTTCATGGCCATCTTAGTTTTGGTCCCTCCTAAATTTTTAGTATTTGATTTTACAACCCCAATGATCTTTTAATGTAGTTTTTGTGTAAATTTCTTCAGATTTTAAAAGAGAAACTGAAAACCTGGGAATTCCTTCATAAGAAGCAATAACTACTCCCACGGGGACCATCAGGAGGGCTGATTCCTTCACTCAAAGGCAGGTCTCAAAAATGTAAAAGAATCACAGGAGTCAAACAAAGTGGTTTCATTCTGGGTTTTGGTTTTCATGTGGCATATTAATAATTTTGATTCAAACTGAAACGAGTCTCTATACGAGATGTAAATCCACATGGAAAAATCAAAATTCCTCCATTTCAAACTGTTTGAATGAAACATTTAGATTTCTCAGGATTTTCACATCACCGAAAATGCTTTGGCAGTATCGACACACACTGGAGTCGGTGGTGGTGGCTTCTCCTCAGCAAGGCCCAGAGTCCTCCCTGCCTCCTGCCCTTCCAAGGAGCCGCACAACTGGCTGCAGTAGGAAAGGGTCATTTTTGTATATTGGCTAGAGGACGAGGAAGCAAACACTTTGCCCAGGAGGTCTGCAGTAATTTGCTAACAGGAGATGACCCAGAAGTCCTGGCTGGACCTCGCTTGGGGTGGCCGTGTCCCCCTTCTCAGAGTGCTTGGGGTCTCCCTGCCCTGCCCTGAGGTGCCACCATCACCCCCTCCTGCCCCGGGCTGTGTTGCCCATCTCCAGGACAGTGGTGCAGACTTGCCCATCCAGCCCCATGCAGAGCAGCCCAGAGGTTGGCAGGACCCAGGACTCTGCATGCAACACGCAACGTGCACTGTGCAGCAGTGCCTGCGTCTCCGCAGCAAAGACCGCTTTCCTGGCGTGGAAGCGCTGGATCAAATGATTGCAGAAGCTTATTTTCTTTTCCCCTCCCAGACTGTCCGTGACCCTCTAGCCTGCCCTTGTCCTGTTCCCATCTCCCCCTACACTTCAGCTCCTCATGTCCACCTCCTCATCTCAGTTTCCAGACAGTCACCAGCTGCTTCCTTCAGTCCCAACCTCCACTTCTATTTCTAGTCTTCTCTGTGAGCCTCTCCCCACGATGCTCCCCCCAGGCCTGTACCTACCCCTCTACCTGAGCTCCCACCACTGCTGATCCTAAACTTTGAGGCACCAACTCTTTGATAAAAGACCTGCCATAAATTTATACTAAGGATGAAACTGTATTTTTCTGCCTAATCAGTTTCCTGGGACATAGATGAACTTTTTTTTTCTTTGCTGATATTTCAAAAAAGAACAAATGAACCTGAACAGCCCCCCCAGGGGGGCAGAAATCTGTTCCAACAACTCCAGCAGTGGCTC
>NW_009215442.1:9274-37934 GCF_000690835.1 Fulmarus glacialis
AAAACAGAGAGAAGAAACGTGTAATAGGAGGTGCAGAGCAACATTTAGTGTAGGTGTCCTTTCCAGCTCTGGCTACAATATTCCCAGGTGGCCTTCATTTCCTGAGGAGAGGGAAGTGGAAAGAGAGACAATATAACAGATTATAATCTCAGTTTATGCTGCCCTATCCTAAGGGACAAAGGGCCGTATCTAGAGACCTATGGTTATGTCCAGCAGTAATCACTAGTCTGTTCACTATTGAATAGATGAGCATAAATGGGCTTCTTCCATCTCGGTGTGGGAAGTTACGGGTTGCTGCCTGCGAAGCCTGTTCAGAAAGCACACGGTATTGTTGTTACCCTCCAGCTCCACGAAAACATTTCCCTCTATATTTCGTGTATATTCCTGTATCTTTCTGTGGATTTTCAAAACCTGTTAATAGTGCTGGAAGTAAATTGCCCTTTCCAACAAGAGAGGAAAGAAAGGCTTTGATTCCGTTCATCCTGTCTAGTTTGTCACCTACAATGTTAGGAAAAGAAAAGCCTCCACTTGCCCATTTTGCGCTGTGCTCATATATCTCTATGTATGTGCGCGTGTGTGCATACATGCATATGCACATGAATGTGATTGTGCATGCAAGAGTATGTGTGATAACATCATCCAGATGCCACACCATACTGTTGGATTATGTCAGTCTCACCCAATGAAGCACACTGAGCAAATGCTAATAGTTAAGAGCTAATAAACACTACACTAGAAGGTCAGTGCTGAATCGTTTGGATTGTGCACATGGTTCTCAGATACTTTCCCCCAGTATTTCCCTGTAGTTGTAGATAGGCTGTGTGGCTGCAGGTCTCCCTGTAGGAGGGATTTTTTAAGCCCTGCGCTTTACTGAGTCAGCTCAATATGTTCAGAAAGAAACAGCCCCGATACAGTTGGACAGCATTATTGCCAGAAAACAGACTTCACAGGTTTCCAAAGGATGCTCTCAATGAGAGTTCCCATGTCTTTGATATGGTTGGCTCAAAGCAAAAAAGAGGGGTCATATTTACAGAGGCCAGAAAGAGGAGAGCATACAATTCTTTGTCTCTTTCATTTTATTTCTCTGTACCTTCTTACCTTTGCTTTCTTACCGGTCCCAGTACATGATGTATAATCACAGTAGACTTCAGGCTGTGCTCCTGTCTTGACAGTGCAATCTTTATGTAAATCAAGTGAAAATGTCTTGGTTACTTACATGATAAAGTACTCTCTGCTTCGCTGTGTGCTATCCTTTTGGCCACCTGTAGCAGTTAATAAACTGGAGCCTTTGTTGACCAAATCACTGCCCACTTCCTCCCTTCAGCTGACCCTTCTGTGAACTGCAAGGAGTTCCTGTTGAGACAGTAGATGTAGTTAGAAGTTGGCCACACGGTGCTGGAGACGACTGTGGGAATAATGAAGACATTGAGAGAGTTCAAAAGAAATGTGTTGGATCAGTAAAATCATTTTGCGTCAATCTCCAACTATTCATTTAACACCAGACCTAAACTCCTTCTGCTTTAGGATTATTTAACCTTTTAGCCTTCCTAAAATTTGAATGAATGTCAAGAGAAATAAAACACTTTACTGCTAGGACAGCAGCAGACACTATTGAAGTTCTAGGACCAATATTGGACCAAGATTGATGTACCTTCAAATGTGGTCTGTGTTGAGAACTGAGCTACAACTACTTGTAAGTTCAAGGCAACCTCCCGACCACAGAGGCAGTTTGGGACCCGTGTTTGGAACAAGCTCTTCTGTTTTTTTGTTGCTCCTCTAGAAGAGGTGCTCTCCCTCCTGTCCACCCTGTGCTGCTCTGACGTGGGGATGGGGTTAGGAACAAGCATGTTATAGGGGAGTTTGGAGACGACTAGTCAGGACCAAGGTGGATGGGAGCACATGCCAGAAAGATTCAAACTGAGGCTGAAAGAATAAGAGATTCTTATAGGAGGAGAAGTCTTTCAGGAAGATTGCCATGAGTTCAGACCAGGAACAGGGGACTCGAAAGGAAAGAGAAGAATGAACAGCTGACGATGGACACTTCTCTGAAGTTTCACAAAACAGTTTTAGTAGGAAGGGTCTACCTTGGCCAGTGATCCAAAGACATCCCTTTCCAAGAATGTCCCCATTTCCAAGCAATTTATCCCACAAGACAGCTTTCAGCCTTTATTTATGAAGCTAAGATGGCTGGCAGGAATCCGGCAATAGAAGTTATCTAACTAGTCCTGGAGGTGGGAAAACACAGCTCAGCGTTAATGCAGACATGTCAGCAACCATAAATAACCCGTGAGTGTGTGAAGACGCTGATTTATCTTACGGAAGTGCCTTACCCCCTCAACACCAGTTAAGGTGCTCTGAGCAGCAAATGCAACGTGCATTCCTTGCGGGTAGATGCCCTCACTTAATCTGAACCCTGTAGAGCAAGACGTTTACTGCTTGTAGGGGGTCTGTCCACACCTTGAGGAGTTATTTCACCCACTAGCAATGTGGTCAAGCTCAACGGCTTAGTTTTCAAGTTAGTAATTTCATAGATTGTAAAGCCAGAAAGGACTTTTAATGATCATCTGGTCTGGCCTGGCCTCCCACATAGCACATACCAAATAATGTCACCGAGTAAATCCTGCCTTAACTTCAACAACTTTTAGCTGAACCAAAGCGTATCTTATAAAAAAGAAGTTGTATAACCTTGATTTTAAGACCCAAGTGATAGAGAATTTACCGCATCCTATGGTAGTTTTCTTGCAAAGGTTAATTACTTGCAGGGCTTTAAACAGGCATGGCATTTCTTGTTTGATTTTTTTTGTCTTTATAGTATTTTGCCTTTGTTTGCTAGATTCAACAACCTTCTCATGCTAGAAATATTATTATCAACTCACCTCTGAATCAATTTTGTAACTTTAAACTAGATTTTCTAAGTGTGGTCTGACTTTAAAAGTGTGGTCTGACTTTAAAAGCATTGGCATCTGAATCTGTGTTTTAGGGACCCTTTACCCTGACTGCGTTCCTCCTGTCCCAACATGCTCCCATCCCACTCCTACAGCACAACCATGCCACTGTGGAGGGCCAAATTTGATAGCACCAACACCAGCAGCTTTTTCTGGTAGGAGGAAGGGTTATTTAGTTCTTCAGATTTTATTTCTGATTCCAGTGGCCCCATTCTTTGTTTTGCCTGTGATGGGCCAGATAAAGCCTGTGGGCCACTGACTGAACCATGCTGTCAGCAAAGTAGTGTCCGGATGACTCAGTATTTGGCAGAAGTATCTTGAAAGTAACCCAGAGAATAGACAGACAGAACTGCTGCTGTTGACATCTGTTTTTCAGCCCCAAAAGGGGAAGAGAAAAAAAAAAAAAACACAAAGGCTGAGATGCTGAAATTTTGTGTGGGACAAAAAGTTCTGAAATTCTTCCCTTTTGAATGAATCAAAATGTTTCATCTACTTTTGGATTAACACTGACCTGCTTTTGTGGGCAGTTGTGGAGCTGCACCTCCTCACTGCTGGGCTTGGCAGCCTGTGGCCCAGGACTGGCAGACTTGCAGCTGCAGTGTCCTCAGAGTAGGATGCCAGCGCTGCAGCCTGGACCTGAGGCTGCAGAGGCACCTATAGGTCAGGCACAGGATTTTGGGGACCACCACCCCAGCTCTTTAGGCTGCTTGGTATACCCTCCCTATTGCTAATATGTGACCTGTCTGGTCCATATAAAAAGAGAACTGAAAAGCCCATCCACGGCCTACGTAATGCATCATGGTCCTCCTGTAGATAGGACCTCCTCCTCCTGATAGTGGGGTACCATGGGAGGTACAGTCCATAGGGGTAATTTAGCTCGTGGTAAAGACTGGTGACCTAGATCCCCCAAACTCTAATTGTCTGGGGATCGCAGTGTTCCAGAGCTTAACCACCAGTTGCCCCAAATGAAATGGGGCATCCTGGTTTTATCAAACAAGAATCAAGCTTTTCCTCCTTGGAGTTTTCTGGTGAAAAATGTCTGTTCCGCAGAGATGTTTCCCTGTTCTTCCATGAGAAAGAATCATCTCAGCAGAAAGGTCCCAGCCATCTGTACATGCACCATAGCGGGGCGGGGGGGTATGCTGGCAACGGCTGGACAGCCGGGACTTTCCTTTCTCAGCCGACAGTACAGCTCTGCCACAGTGAATAGCTGAGGGAGCTCATGCTATTCAAGGTGTACCATTGGGTGAGACTTTTGGTTGCTAAAAGCAAATTTGGGGTTTAGTTATTAGAAGTTCCTCCATAGTTTTTGAAGGGCAGAGGTGGTCATTATTTTGTCCTGGACAAATGCCCAGTCAGGCCACTCGATTTGGCTGCACTACATTCCCATGCTGTTTCAAATAGCTGCTCTTTGCTACATAAGCAGTTGCTGAGCACTGTCACACAGACAATTCACCATTTCTCTTCAATTTAGTCTTCACCACAGGGAACTGACTTACCCTCTTAAAGATTATCACACATTTCTATCATTCACAAATGACAGTGTGCTCCCCTTCCCTCTGTGGTACGTGTTTCTAGTCAACTGCAACCAGGAGCCTGAAATAGAAAAAAGAAAAGGAAAAGGCAAGTCTGTTAATCCACCATGACACATACACCTTGATTTTATTTTATTGGAGGGATTTTATAAGGGCTATTATCTCCTGGTTTACGTAATCCAACACTTCCCTTAGGGCAATCAAAATTGAGATTCATATGACTTGGAGTTTACAATCCAATGCAGCTGGCAAAACTGGGATTCAGATTCATGACCGCAAATGCAATCCTACTGCATGCACACTAAGAAGGACAAGAAAAGGGGGGGCGGAGGGGGGGAAGAGGCAGAGACAGAGAATAAGAAAAGCCCTGGTGAAGTGATCTATCATATTGTCTGAGCGAGAACTGGTATCATTAAATGAGTCGAAACTTCAGCTAATTTGATTCAAAGGTTGCATGACCTCTACTAAGTGAGGGACTCCCTTTCCCTGCTGTCTTTGTCTGTTCTTAATAATTTAGCGAGCAACAAGGTAAGATCCAAGATTGACTTTTTCTGCTACAAACATGACTTCAGTCCAAGTATTTTAGCACCTGAACTCAAGTGAGGATAATAAATGTCAAAGAAATATTTATAGCTTGGTATATGGAGAATTTCCAGTTCCCTATACTGCAATAACACACATCCATCTGCTAACAGCATTAGAGCTGCAGTTTTAAAGCGGATAGTGCCTGAAAATAGAAGGCTGCAGTATGCACAGATAGCTGTTGAATTTAAATGTTTGATATTAAGCTGATAATTAAATTAGAAATTAATTATACAGCCTTGGGAAGCCATTTTCTTCCTGGACTCAGGCCCACACAGAAATTCAGACTGAGCTCTGTGCCTCTTCCACTCCTCTGTGTTCGTTTAGCTGAAATCCATTCCTGCAATACCCAGCGGAGGGGAGCGAGCGTACAGAAAAAGAAGGTTAAAGTGGAATAATTGAAATTTAGAAGTGGAAAAAAGACTTCTTATCCCATCTAATACATGCCTCCGGCCAGTACAAGCAAATTATTCTTCAGGGCTTTGTCAGGTCTAGTTTTAACTGACTGCAGTGATGGAAGCCCCATCTCTTCCTTTGGGAGAAAGCTGCGCATTTGAACAAAGCTCCCTGCTAGCAAATATTTCCTGATACTAAGCCTGTATTTTCCTTCTTTTTTAAAATGATCCCTTTAATGCTCTCTTGATCCAAGATTTTTTCCCAGTGAACTCAGCTCTGTGAGATCTGGAATGTCTACTGGAATGTATGTCTTTTCACCCCCAGATTATGGTTTGAAATCCGCCCTAAGCTCACAGTGGCTGGAAGCTGCGGTTGTAGCACATGCTCTCACAGGTCTGTGTGAAATAGGTCGAGGTGTGTAGTCCCGTCCTGAAGGTACACTACACAAGAAAGGGCACAAAGGTGCTCCGTCATTTTCTGTTGCTGAGCCATGTACTGGTGGGAGCTAAAAAATCCTTTTGAGACTTGCAGACACACCAGGCAGGAGATGAAGTGCCCGGGCAAAGGTGGTGTGAGGGGGCTTTTGCTCTTGCTGCTTTGGGTGTAACTGGGTGTATCAAAGTGCTTTGATTTTCACCCTTCTTTACCCTCTGGCACCTCTCACCAGAAATGAAAATGCAGGCATACTGTAGGAAAATAAAGATTTTGGCAGAACTGGGGTCTTTTTCATTTAGAAAGGATGTCTGAATGTGGGTTTTTCTTTTGAGATCCAAGATACATAACTGAATGACTTCCTCACTAATGAAGTGTTTAGCATCTTTGGTTGCAACAGAAATCAGAGGTGGAGAACCACATAGGAGGCTGGTTGAAGTGAAAGCACGGATTTATCGCGCTGATGTTAACCCTCTGCCCTGCTTTGGGCTGGGGATACGGTGCTGTTCAGTTGCAGGAGCATCAGGGCCCCACGCTGCACCTCTTGGGAGAGCCAGCAAGAAGGGCACTGCGGGGGTCTGTGTGGTCTGAGGAGGACCAGCATTTCAGTAGCACTAGCTCCAGCCTAAGTTTAGGGCAGTTTAGATGGGGCCTGAACGTACCAGGGCCAGTAATGGTGCCCAAGGGGCTGCCCTACGCTGGGGACCGCAGGAGTTCAGTGCTGCAGCCACCCCCTGCAGCTGACGGCAGGGCTGTGAAACTCGTCCCGGTGTCAAACCAGTGTGACACTGGGAAAGTCCAGTTCAGCCACAGCATGTGAGATTGCACTGTGCTCAAATATTACATGTGACACGGTTCTGGCACGTTATGACATTGCAGAGGCCGGGCTACATGTCTCGAGAGGGTGGGTGGAAGAACAATCTGGCTGTCTTTTCTTCTCCAGGTGGTGGTGGGGGACATTTGCCTAACCACCACCATCCCCCTAAAGGGAAGGTGAGAGAGAGAGAGGGCAAGAGCGAGAGAAGTTCAGTGCAGGACAGCACTCCAGGGTTCAAAGCTGTCACTGGCAGGTCCCCAGGGCTGATGTGCCAGTGCTGTTCACAAAGCACCCTCGGGGTCAGGCTCAGCATTTCAGCCAGATAATTCAGTGATCCTTCTTTCATTACGTGGCTTTCATCACATCAGAAAGTCTGCGTCACCCTTGGAGTGACACCGGTGGCTCATTCTGGGGGGATGTGGCAGTGTCTTCTCAGAGGGATGAAGGTTTCATTCTCCATTTCTCACTCCACATAGGATGAGGAAATACCAGCGGGCACTTTGTCAGTCTTTTCCCTCAAGGTCTAGGAGCGTTGGCAGCATGTCTGCTCTGTTACTCACTGGTGCCTCATCCTTAATACATGGTTGATGGTACAGGTAAAAGTCTCACAATGGAAATGTTAGCATCCGCTCTTCTCCCTCCCTCCCTCAGCCAAACCAGCAAAACTGCTGGAACAGCTTTGTTCTGCAGTTCTTCTGGAATGAAAAAAGGTGGCTGCTGTCTAGGTCTCAAATGTCAGGAAAACCTCCTAGCCCCTGCTATATATACAAAGAAAGGTTATTCACCCTGAGGACTGGCCAGGTTAGGTCATGCAAATGAGATATTATTCATAAAGTTACAAATGAGAGCTTATCGGTGACTTATCCCTGCTTCTTGCTCCATCTCTTGGTCATTTCTTCACCAACTGCAGTATTCTTGCAAGGCACACCTCATTCAAAATTATTCTGTTCTTTTTTTTACCTCTCTCTCTAAGGAATTGTATTCTTATGGATTATTTTGCAGTTGAAATATTGTTAACTAGCTATGCTTGGCTTCAAGGTTTATTCTTGAATATACTTCTCTGTGTGCTATGCTAATTAGCATGCCCTCATCAATAGGAGGGCTTGAACAAGCTGCTGCAGCTTGGCAAAAGAGAGCAGAGAATTCAGATTTGCTTGCTGAACAATATTTTTTAAAAAAAAAGACAACAAAAAACCCCTTCTCGGTGAGCCAGACCATACCTAAAGCATCATTCCGTAGTAAACATTGCTTCATGTGAAATTTAGCAGTTGAGTGCAGGGTTTCTTTTAATTTTCTGTGATCACAGTCATACAGTGTAAAAATTGTTGTGGATCCTTATTTCAAGACGTAACATAAGATCCTATAAGCTGAAAAGCTGCAACACCACGGCTCTAGTAAGGGGCTTTGGAAGCCTTTGCCTGCTTTTCTTAAGCCAAGACCAGTTCATATCAGACTGTAAACTCTTGGGGCAACTTTAAAATACATCATTGCTGAGTATGCGAGGAAGCAAGCTGAAAATGTGCCTTCTGCAGGAATTTGTGTGGGTAAAATTTGATCGCTCTGATGTTCATGGGAAATGAATGAAGAAGCAGTATAAGCATGGCCACAGTGAATTAATTTGGAAAGTTACACAAATTCTAGCCAAAATTATTTTTTTTCAGCTTTTGCTGAGCTTTGCTGCAAGTCCAACTGTAAAACCATCTGTTCTTTTTCAGAGCAACCTTATTAAGACTCACTGATAATATTTCATCTCCTTCTTATATAGAATGTTTCAGCCTTTATTACCAACCGTTAAATGTAAGGAGCTACAATCTTGCCATCCTGTTTGCACTCAGAAAATCTGATGATGGTAAATCTGTCATCTCTCCTTGAATAAAATCTCTCCTTCCTCACACTGTCTCTCCTATTTGAGGTAAATTCCTGTTGTGCTTTAAACAGTTACCTATTATTGATTGGCACAAATTAATGTCTATGCTGTGACTTATAGTAAGTCCCACGTTAGATTTATATGTCTGGTAATAGCTCTGATAAAATATGTTCCTACTGTAGACGTATGGGTGAAATGTGTCCTGGAGACTGCCTGTTGCCAGCTGTACTTCTCTGAAACATTAGCTCAAAAAGCCACTTTATATAGTGAAAAGCTCTTTAAAAAATTACTCAAAGTTCTCATACAACTTCTTCTGGAGAAAAATTCTAATCAAAATAAAATGAGTTACTTTATTTCACTTTATGTTGAAGTTTTCATTTAAATTTGATTCCTAAAGAGAAACACATTTTAGTTTTTGCTCCTTGCTTCTTTTCTCTTCCCTTTCCCTCTGCAAAAAGGAGAGAGAAAAAATATAGGAAAATGAGAAATACACATGAAAATATACGTGAAAAATGCAAGAAAGCAATGGAGTTCTCTCTCTTATGATTTTGGTTTTGTCAAAGGCAAAAGCAAAAAGAAATATATACATTTTTCCTTGCTTTTTGTCTTTCAATAAAAGAAATAACTATGTCAAAATGCTCGTCTTCCACTTTCTCAGGCTTCTGAATTGTTAAAAATTCTTTCTGATGGAGAACCGATGGGGAAAGAAGTGAGAAAATTAGGAAAGAAAAAGGAAGGAGGAAGCGACAGCCTAATTATCTAACACCTGAAAATTTCCTAACAGGAAACAAACAAAAAAAGACAGTAAAAATGGCCACACTGAATTAATCTGGGAAGTTGCACATTAAAAATATATCCGCAAATGGAGATTGTTTCTAGGCAGAGACTTTTTTGACAAAAGTATATTTTTCGGCAGGAAAACTTCCTCCCACTTTGCTCCTTTGATGTGAAATGAAAGGAAATTTTTTTTTCAGAAAACCTTTTCTCTGTTGAGCTTTCTAAATCTTAAAACAACACCTTCTCTGTTTGATCTGATTATAAATATGTTGTATATTTCTGGAGTGGGTTCCTCTCAGAGGACCGTCGCAGAGAGCACAGCGTACACACGTAACTGTTCTGTAGGCTGGGCTGCCATAAAAAAACCTCTGCGCAGGATAGCACACAACTGCACAGAAGGGAGTCTGGAAAAAAACTTAACCAGAGTCACCGAGGAAAACTTCTGCTCTTACCACTAGCATCATGAGGTCTTTACTTTCCGCTAAGCCCAGCAATGAGCTCAGTCTCTGAGGTCTCATCGAAAAGATCTGAGCGCTGTAACTACACGATAGGCATTTTATCTGTCCGAGGATAAACTGCTTAATGGGTTCTGCTGGGATTCGAAACTGCGGTTCCTTGAAGTCTCGCTGCCTCAAACCAGTTGCTTAGGTTGCTAAACCATCCCCAGCAGTCTTGGGGAGAGCACAGTTTTGTCTGCTTACGAACCAGGCTCGACCAGACAAACAACAAAAATGTCCCTTTGTGTGTGGAGGGACGTCTCGTGTTCGCCGGTGCATCTGAAAGGACTGGGTCACAAGTTTTGCAGCTCCAGCCCATCTTTTCTCCACTGGTCCTGGCAAAAGTGAAGGAGCATTTAGCTCCTTTCCAAACACTGCTGCTATTTTTCCACCGTTGCCGCACTGCATGTAGCGTGCAGCGTTTTGTTGACTGGAAAGCATCCAGAGGATGGGAGAGGAAGACATTTCCTCCCATCCTCCAGGAGCAGGAAATGCTTTAACTGGGAGAATGTCAAGGGCATTGCAGGGTGGTGGGCTCTGACCTTCGGACGGGAGGGGGGGGGTGGTCTGCCCGAAGCTAGGGAGCTGCTGAAAAGAAAGTCCTAGCCTTTCTGAAACTGGACCAGATCGCCCTCATCTTCCGACTGCTTCCCTCACTTGCCCCTGTTCGCCGTGCTCAGGCAGTCTGTCCAGCTCGGAGACGGTGTTGTCAGAGGTGCACAGGGGGTAATGCCTGTGCCCCCTGGTCTGACGCCTCCCCACCTGAGAAGCTTTCCTCTGTAACAACAACAATAACAGAAGATCTCCTTTCTAGTTTGGTCAAGGATGGAAGCTGAGCTCATGTTTTTATATCCTGGCTGTTGAGATGGAAAGTGTGAACTTTACAGAAAATTAAATCTGCAGAAAAGAAGAATGGTGGAGGGGGAGGGGGTCACTCTGGAGAAAGACAGACTTGCAGACGGAGATCCCATTAAGTCCAGACCTCACAGTGTCTCCCCACTCATTCATGCCAAGCGCAATGTGGGTTGGGTGTGAGGCAAAAGTCTTCAGACTTAGCCAAAGAAAGAGGCCTCAGCATGTGTTGCTGCGTTTAGCACTGAAGTCAGTATGGACCTTGGCCAGATGCCAGTCACACTGGCATTGCTGTTATTAGATACCATTGTGTTAAGCTTAGCACTTTTTGCAGGCCAGAGAAATTCCTTTTGTGTTTTCCCATACTCCTGACACATTTAGAAGAGTTTCAGCGTCAGAGAGAAAAGGCACAAATAGTATAAACAAACTCCTGACATCCAACGGGCATGGATGGGGAGAGAAGGTCGAGGCAAGATGAAATCACCCTTGCTAAACTCAGTGCAGGTTGAGGTGCATTAGCTATCGAGCTTGGGTTGACATTTTATAAGTAACTACACAGGGAAAGACATTCCCTGAATCGCCTTTTGCAGAAGGGCCAATTAGATCACTTGAGCAAACTGGAAAAGAGAAGTAGCTAATTAGAGCTACGGGGAGCTGCACAGTGGCCATGCCAGTTGGCTTGTGTTGACCTGTTTGTGACTGGAAAGTCAGTTTGGATCCATTTTTCAGCACTTTGTGATTTTTCTTTCTTTAAATGACATGATTTTATAGCCTGGGAAGAGCCAGAAATAGTGGAAGAAAAAAAA
The DNA here is from genome assembly GCF_000690835.1 of Fulmarus glacialis. Classification (NCBI taxonomy): domain Eukaryota; kingdom Metazoa; phylum Chordata; class Aves; order Procellariiformes; family Procellariidae; genus Fulmarus; species Fulmarus glacialis. The sequence goes on from NW_009215442.1 coordinate 20,781, forward strand.
TAGTAAGCATGTGTTCTTTCCAGCATTCCTCCACGAGGCGACCCTCACCTGTCCCAGCCCTCAGCCCCAAGCACCACGCTAGCCAGCTGCGTGAGATAACCTCCCAGGACACTTTCAGCTCGCACAGCAGAAGTTGCAGATGCTACAATCTCGGGCTTTTTTTGGTGACCTTTCTTTTCTATTAAAGACTAAGGTGAAGTAAACTAAGACAGACAGTCTCAGAACCATATGCCTGCTCGCCCCTTGTGGTCAGCCTCCTCTGCTGACCAGGCCAGCATTAGCAAACTCTTACAACTGCCCTTTTTAGCTCCTGCCAGATCTACTCTTGTGGTGATAAGTCCATTGGACTTCTAGCCCTGCTTGAGAAAACCACTCTGTGGTTAGCCGCTTTTCTCCACTTGCTGATGAAGGACAGTTGCCTCCTCTTTCCTCTCTTTGCATAACGCGTTAGTCTTCTCTGTTGTCATCTCCGCTTCCCTTGAACCAACACAGGGTTTAGGGAGGGACATGTTACTGTATGAGTCACGAGGTGAGTCTTTGCAGTGAAATGAAGGGATTGTGCTATGGCTATGGCATAGCAGGGTAAGGGTTTATGTAGGGGGAGGATTTTTATGGGGTCCCAAAAAGAGAACTGGAGATTTGATGGATGTAGGTGGGGTTGAGGACACCCTACTACAGTGTCAAATTCCTACATTGGGCAGAAATCACTTTCTTCTAGATGTGCAAATGCAAGATGCAGGAATTATAGCAACAACCACACTAAAGATGTACAGCTGTCAAAGTCAATGTGTCTTAGAGGCTAAGAAAAGAGGAAAGATGAGGAGGCTTTAGTCTTAAAAGTTGGTACACATTGGGAAAAAAAGCTTGGGAAACCATCCCCAGCAATTCTATTCAAAGCTCTTTTGTTAGTTCTCTTTATAGTTCTGAGCAAGTAAGTTTATGCTTTCAGGATCATTCCCCCGCTGCTTTGCAAATTATTCCATGAAGGCCTGTGAAGCTCCTTGAATAATTTTCACGGCTCATGGCATGACACATCTCACCATTAACAATGTTCTATACTTTCCAAAGCTATACTCTTTTAAAGCACTTCCCCGTGAAATTCTTTGCCAAATGCAAACAGTACAGATGGAAGATTTCCATGCCAAATGTCTACCTAATGATGACTTTGGGAGGATGGATCAGCTGTTTCAGCTAAACTGGAACAACAGGTTCCAAACATGAGATTAGAGGGAAAGATATTTCATTAAGAAAGTCCAAGCTTTGAAGTAAAGGCTTAAAATTTGGCATAGGGCTGGTGTCTTTATACATGGCATGTGCTTTTTCCTGTCCCTGTGAAAATTCTTCTAAGTTTGACCAACATACTAGCCTCTAAATTAGTAAGTCTGTGCTTCCTGAACAGGAGGTTTTTCAGACATTGGCAGCTTTGTCTCCTGAGGACCCAGTGTTTTCTGGGCATGCTGCTGGCCCCATAGCTCCAGTGTTGCAGATTGAGACAGAGTGGGACAGAGTTTCCCCTTTTCCTTCCCCTCTCCCCCACTTTCTCCCCTCTCGCCTGCTGCCAGCTTCCTTGCTTGTGTCTCCAGTGACAGGGTGCAGCAGGGACCAGGCAGTTGTTCAGCATCGCAGCTAGTCTAGAGGTAGCCCTTGGTGTGCCCATGGGCTCATCCCTGCTGTGCAGACAGAATAGAGATGGTTCCAGGAGCAGGGCACAGGCTGTGTGGAGTGGGTGTGGGGGAAACGGAGGGTCAATTGGGAATACAAGCCCAGAGTTCAAATGATAAACTGTGAGCCTAGTCATCCTGGTTTTGTAGATGACCCAAACTTTTTCTCCTATTTCAAATTCCTACATTGTTTCTTAGGAAACTTAGGAAAATCCATAATGTATAAAGGATGTCTTGTTGTATTTGTCTCCTTCCTTTGCTTCATGGCTGTCAGCTCCTGCAGCAGATGATGTGAGCATCCTGCATACGAAAGCTCCTCTCGCTGCTCAGCCTGGATTCCTCCTGAGGGGGGGCCTTGCGACCTTCTTGCAAGCTGATGGAGGTCGGCGTCCTATGGGAAAATGAGTTTGCAATCACACATTAATATTGCATAAGCAGCTCCCAATTTTGTGTCCTTGACTTTCTGTCTTCAAAGATTTTTTATATAGATTTAAAAGTGCAGTTGTAATAATATTATGGAGGAGAGATATGGCTTTGGGGAAGTAATTTTATGCCTCAGCTGTGGCACTGTTTTTCAAATGTACCTGGTATTTAAATGTAGCTGGACAGAGGTGCACAGACCTAGGAGTTCATAGCTCCAGCTTGAAATGTATTATTAATATGATGTATTTGAGCACAAGTAAATTTTCAAACAGAAATAATCTTGTAATTTCCCTAAAAGTTACAAAACCTCATGATCTTCATTAACAGACACATGGCTATGCCATTTCCAAGTTTAAGGCTGGTTTCCATGTTAATCTCTCCAGCGCACTAGGGAAGACGTGTTTCTCTTTCCTCCAAAAATAATACAAGAATAAAAAACTTCCAGTGTGAATCCCACTGAACACAGGTATGCTTTGGTCCACTGAATGAAAATCCCAGAGACTTATACATATGTTAGAAGAGCATTATTGTAGGAATTGTTTTATAGTTCTGTCATGTTGCGACTTGCAGTTGCTATGAGTCTGTACCAACTTTGAGACTATAATCCTCCTCAGGTGTTCCAGGAATACCAGGGAAATTGGGAGTCATGTAAAAAAAAATCTGGAAAGGGTGCGCAGCAATCTTCACATCATCTCAGAGTGAAATGTAGCTGACAATGAAATCTGACAGTAGGTTGGAGAGGAAGCTGTGACCAGACTGCAGACAAGGTATACAGCCCACCGGATAATGCTCCGAGCCACCAGGACACGGGGCAATGTCCTACAGTACATTGGACAGTCTGGGAGGGACAATCAAATATAATTCAGTTGTCTTTATTGCTGCTCAAAAGTTGGAATTTAATGCCTGAATTTACAGGAATTAGAGGGGAGTCAGCCTTTCTGTTTGACACAAATGTTGCTTTGAGCTCTTTCAGGCACTATAAAGTTTTACTTCAATCTGCTCAGACATGAGTATCCCCCTGCGAAAGAGCGTGAAAGTCTGTGACATTGCAATACGAACGATGGCTGAGAACAAATGAGATCAGAAGCCTTTACCCATACCTTTGCTAGCTGGTGATGACTGAAAATCAATTAGAAATAAGCAAAGCAGTGACAAATCCTATTAGAAAATCTTAAGATAGGAGCTCAGCTCCCTTTATGATTAGGGTTTTTGCTAATTCACGTGTATTTGTACACAAGAACAGTTTCCAGACACTCAAGTAAATGCTCACTGTGTTAAAAATAATGAAATTCAGCTTAAAAAAATCTATTATACCTGGCTTTTGAGGCATTTTTTTCTTGTTTTTATACCATCTTTAAAACTTTCAAGTCTTGATGTAGTCATGAAGCAGATCCAGCATGATATGGTTGAGGTCAGTGATTATACGCTATAAAGTTCAAGCAGATTACAAATAATCTACTATGTGAAAGAAGTAAGTTTCTCATTATTCTTCAAGGCTAGACTAAATGAGCAATAGCTATGTGGCAGCTTGTATCTAAATTACTGAATCACAGTTAGTAATCCTGTAGCTGATGTTGTCATGTTAAAAGCTAAATTAAATTTTCCAAATTATTAAGAAAAAGAACCAAGTTCCATGGTCTGATATGCTTAACAGCGGCTAATATAATTAAGACTGTAATAGATTTCAGTTACAACAAATGACAGGAAATCGGGAAGTACAATGAACACTGAACAAAGGCCTATGCATAGCTCAGTCTGGAGCTGCCCCAGGATAAATTACCAAGTCCAGGGAAGATCATGAAATTAGTTCCGAAGTGTTTTCTAGAAGCATTTGCATCTCTGCCTTGAAATTGCTTTCCTATCCTTCCTAGGTATAAAAAGTTCAGTCAACCATTCAGAGATTGGAAGTACCCTTGTTAAGTGAACAAGCATAGGCTACCGAAAGTGAGCCAGCAAAGCAAATAGTTTTCAGGATAAAAAACAGCCGCAGAAGTATTTAACAAGCAATTTAATACACATCAAAGGTGTTTATGGATAAAAGAGGGCTTTGTCGACTACTTTTGTTGTCATACTTTGCCCGGATGTTTTCAGGAACATAATTAGGCAGAGGAAGAAGACCTTTGGTATGGTATGGTAGAGTGCAGATCTCAAGCCCTCAAAGACGACTGTGCACAGGTTGGTTGTTCAGACTGTAGAGATGTGTGCAGAATGTGATACTGGAGGGTGGCATGATGCTGGAGGGGAGGAAGGGAGGAAGGTCATACAATGTGACAGAGATTTCAACTACACTGGGGAAAAAAATGAGCAGAGGCAGAAAGGTGTGCAGTGTTCAGCCAGAGTCAAGGAAAAAAAACATATCAAAGTGCACACTGTGATAGTGTTTTTCTGATGGAGGAGGAAAAAATGCAAAAGGAACAGCTCCCACCACTTTGCTAAGCATTGCATATTCCAACAGAGCATCCACAGTATGGATGAGAAGATAATGGTAACACTACACAGATGGCTTTTTCATAGGATCAAATGGCTGTTCTTGCTGTAACTCAAGACGAATGGACTCTCCAACCAATAAATGAGACGTACACTTTTGTACTGGACACTAACTATAAAAGATTATCTACACATAGGTGACGGTAAAAATGTAGTGACTTTACCTTTATTGAGAAGTTTACATATGAGCTAGATTTTTATGTTACAAATTTGAAGTCTTGAAAAGTACAAAAAGGAAGAGCAGCCCTTATTGGATTAAAGATGGACTGATCCTTCAGTTATCCCTTTATTGGAGGAGAGAGAGAGCAAGACGCTGATGAAGAGTTTGAGAACATCTTCAGGATGGTTGGGAAGCTGTCAGCACAGTAAGGAATAAGGCTGAAAGTATACAACTGTTATATGATTTGCTGCAATGGGAAAACTCCTTTTGCCTTAAAACAGAGGCTTAGGTAAGTTCTTGGATAGACTAGTCATGCTGAGAATCGTATTGGGGGTGACAGAAGTGAAATTGTTAGTACATCTGATGAACTTTGGATCCTCAAAAGAACTGAGAATGAAAAAAGGCAAGTTTTCCGTTACCTGAAAGGAGAAAAATATTGGGGGACGTAGCTATGCCAAATATTTTCTATGCCAGATGCCCCAGCGGGATTCTGGCAAAAGCCCCTCAAAATACAAAGCACGTGTTTGTGCACGTTCAACACGCTCTTTGGGAGACACAATTTCTGCAGGCTGTGATTTGGGCTGTGTTTAGCATTCCAGGTGTTTCACTAAGACAGTGCGGTGAATTTTGGATTGTAGGGAGAGTAACATCTCCTGCATATCATCTTGACCTGGGGAGAAACAGCGGAAAAGCATGACCAGGTCCTCAGGCATCTTAAGAAAGAGCTCATGTTGCTGGATTAAAACTGAAAAAATTGCAAGTATAAATTCTTTGTAGTGTAAAAAAGAGTGGGGAGAGATATTAAAGCAGTAAGACGTGATGACGGATCTCAGGGTGGTCAGAAAAACACCAGTATTCCTGCCCCAAGAGATAAGGAAGCCACAGAGAGATTCCTTGGACCAGTGTAGTGCATAGGAAAGTTTGCATTAGCTCATTTGCAAGAAGTAGCAACCATAGGTCACAGGCATGCAGAGTGTGAGAGATCAACAAACCACCTGCAATGGAAGAGAAAGTAGTCAAGGGTGCTACTCAGAGAAAGTAGTCAAGGGTGATGTGCTCATGAAGCTCAGAAAGGAAGGTAGAAGTGACCACCAAGAGATATCCAGAAGACACAGAGTGCAAACTTTCAACAGCTGGCAAAGCTGAAGGAGTTAATGAAGGAGGCTGGAGTCCCAGGAGACTATAACAGTAAATGCAAAAGCAAGTTGTTCACAGATGCCTCTGAGGAGGGTATCAGTATGGCTTTCCTGTACCAGTGTGGTCAGAGTTGGAGACCGGTGGCTTATATGTCACACACACCAACAAAAACAGAGCGTCAGCATGTTAAAATAGAGAAGGCGGCTTTGGCCCCAGTCCACAGGTGTAAAATTTCACTTCTTTATTTATGGGAGGCCAATGTTAGCTGAACTGACCATAAAACCTTCCTAACATTGCCAAAAGGGACCCGGTAACCTCTCATGCTGTACAATACACACATTTCTTTTTTAGGTACAAGAGTACAATTTGAAGATTAAAGACAAATCTGGGAAAGATTCAGCGGTTTCAGAGATGTTTTAGAGAACATTAAATCGAAGAACAGTGGAGCAAAGTTCAGAACTAGATAGCATACATGTTATTTGGTTTAAAATAAAACAAAGTAAAACCAAAAACATGGTAGCTCTCAGATGAAACATGGACTCTGGTTGCTAGAGCTACAGCTGGGGATACTCTTCAAACTACTAGTTGAGAATGGCTAGGACAGCCCCCTGCATCAGTTTGAGGGTAAGATCTCATTACAAGGTGGAATTTTGTTTAAAAGGTGTGAGGTTGTTGAGTCCTAATGTACTACAGGAAAAAAATCCATGATATTAAAAAGCATAAAAGACCAGGGAGACATTTCCCCTGGCCAAAGAATAATTGCTCCATGGAGAAAAGTAAGCACATGTTTATTTGTGTTATCTGCAAAAACACTAGGTACTTGTTCTGCACTACTGTTCTAACCAACGTAAGATAGGCTTAGTGTATGCTATTGCAATTTAAGCAGCTGTCAAATCTAATTTTCTTTTACATGGCATTACTGATGCAGTGAGGTCTAATAAATTAATGCCAATCTGTGGCCATGAGTTCAAGCAATTGCAAGTGAATTTGGGGTTTGGACATGAACTACTAATTACTATTATTCCCAATACAACATATGGGTGGTGGGAAATGGTGTAAAAATAACTAAAGAAGAATGCTTAGTCAGACTCTGATCCATATTTAGCTCTGTTAAATTGCAGATTGTCAGCATGGCTTGTCACCCTCTGATGTTTTGCTGAGTAGAAAACTAAAGCCAAGAATGCCCAAAACAATTAGAAGCTGATGTCAGAGATACTAGAGACCTGCCAAAGTGAAAAAAATAAAATAAGGAAAAAAACCAAAAAGATGGGATTCATGGTGTTGGAAATTGCCTCCACTTCTTGAAAATGATGCGTTAATCCATGATGATATGAGATCATCACCTGTGATGGGAGATGTGTAGTCTGTGGGAGGACAGTAGTCACCTTATCCAGTTCCCAAAAAGAGTGAGATATAGAGCACCAGGCAACAGCAGCAGCAGTCTGAGGTGCAGTAGCCCTTAATTGTGGAATCACTAGAACAAAAAGGGTTGATTGTCTCCCGAGATCAACATCACTGACATCCTGGTTAAAATTGCAGAGTCAAGTATGAGTGCAAAGGACTTCGTAGCCCTAACTGACCACTGTTAATCATCTTAGCTAACAGGTTGATTATAATGTTTTTAATTATGCATTCTATTAATGATGGGCTTTAAGCCTTGTTATCAACTTATGGCTTGTAAGGGAGGATGTGATATTGAATGACACAAGGAAAAACCGTGCTTTCAAGACAGAGGGTCCAGGCTGTGCACTAAAGAAATACTGATTGCTGTCATGTACAGCTCTTGGGAACACACCCAGAATAAAGGTCTTGCATGTGGCTCCCAGACTAGGCAATGAATCAGGGACTTGGATGCAACCCTGGCATGGCACACAGCTATGAACAAAGGCTAGCTAGTTTTTGTGGATAGCTGCTGGCACTGGCACTGCCACAGTGGCCAACCATCTAGGCGGTGCACAGGCAGTTTCACCAAGCATTAGGCCCCGGTGGATCCCAAGAAAGTAGGCAGGAGGATGCTCTTCGTTACAAGACAACAGCCACTAGGTGACTTTGAAAAGGCCATCCAAGAGACATGCAGATACCTCTGGGATGTGGCTAATTCCATGGTTTGGTGATACTTGAGCTACTTTAGTAACATCAGTGGCTCTTTCATCATGAAACTTCATGTTCTTGAGCTTTTTCAGGCACTAAAATGACTTCAAAAGTTTGTCACCTTCTGCCAGCTGCAGCCAAGAGCCCTTCTGTATTCTCAGTCTCTGTTTCATGGGCAGCTACACTGCACTGAAGCTTGCCTCTTGCTGGTGGGTGCCTTGTGACTAGTTTGCGCAAGGAAGTCCTGCCGACTACCACTCTGCTGGTGTCTTCTCACAAGTAGGGTGTTCAGCAGCTGTGAAGACTTCAAGAAAGAACTAGAGGGCCTGGACTAGGCACTTCAGAGGCAAACACTGGAGTGGGAAGCATGGCAGAGTTTGAGCATGAAAGCTGGGGAGAGAGGAGGTCAAAGTCTAGACGTTTGGGAGCAAAGGTTCACTTTGAATAGAGAAGGGGCCCTGGTGGCCACTAAAATTACCATAAATGTCTGTTTACAGGAAGTGGTTGAACGGAACAGATCAAGTTAGGGCACCCGAGGGCCTTTAAAACTTAGAGAAATCCTGTGTTTATGAGGTAGAGGGGAATTGGTCAGAGCTGGGAACATTGGAAAGTTGTTGGTGAACGGACTGGCTTCAGACAACCAAAGCTCTGGGAAAGCAGGGCTCAGCTGACACATGCTTCCGCAGATGGCAACCCAAAGCAGTGTCCACACTGCAGAGCATATGCAATCCATGGGCAGCTTAATCCGCTTGCAAAATAAATGGGAAAATATCCCCACAGGGGAAACCTTATATATACTCGGGAGGCTCATTCCTGTTGCAGTCCGTGCTCCCTGAGCTGTTGAGCTTGTTCTCTGGAGCCCCTGAACAGCAGTGATCTAATACAAAAAGTTTTACCAAGTTGTCTGACGCTTTGCTCTCTTCAGCCATCATATGGCTAAATGAGACTGGGGAAAAGAAGAGACGGGGGGAGAAGAAAAGCAAAGCAGAAGAAAAATGGGGCTCCCAATTACTGGCATGCACATCTCCACACAGACTAAGCAGCAAGGGCTCACAGTTAGCAAACTGCTCATTAGAGCCAAGGCATTAAGTCATTTCTCCAGGGAAGAATAAAACTGAACTCAGAGTCCAAAACTCTGCCAGAAAATGCAGAGCAGGGGGAGGGGAGGAGAAGTAGTTTGGAGAAAGAGAGTAAAAAGGAGGCATAGGAGAAAAAAATACCAAGAAGAGAAAATGAATGGGTGGTGGGTAAGCCAGGAGAATGAAGGGGTTGAGGGGAAGGGAAGGAAACAAAGACAAGCAGAAATGAGAGCAGCTGAGCTGTGGGATGACTACGGTGTTATAATACTCAGTAATTTCTCAGACTACGTTCTCTCTAGGCTGTGGTGTAAACAGTTAAACGGGGAGTAATTTCTGCCCTGATGGAGAAAACAGCAAGTGTTAAGCAGCTTTGTGGCTACAGGGTCTTTCAGCGCTCTGGACCTAGTCTCAGCATTGCCGGCTAAATCAGGCCTCCAAAGCAATGTTTCAATGCGATGTAGAAACAAAGACATGCACAGCCCTGATTTGCCTGGGGACACATCGTAGACTTGCCTTTCTGGGAACCCTGGCTCCCTGTGGGTGGCTCAGTGGTCCTAACAGCAGCCCTACGGCACCAGATTCCCTGCTTTGCTTAGGCTGTTTTTACACCTTCAGCAGTTGTTCTCTTGAATTGTATGAAGGGATAACTGAGTGGAGAATCAGGGTCACGGTGTTTTTTTTTCGCTAGAGCCTCCATCTGGCAATCCCAAAGCATTCTTGAGAGGTGAAACCACCTAACTGGCTAGCTATCATGGTGACTGCATTAAAGTTGGAACTGTGTGGATAGGTGACGTGTTGCCGTCCACCATCACCTAGCTGTGCAATCAAAACTGAAACAAGGCTTCTTGCCTTGCTATTATCAGCTGCAAGAAAAACTTTTGACCCAGAGTCAATGTGTACATCAAGTGGGACCTGCAAAGCCCATGTGGGTGGTGATGTTAGGTTACTGTATCTGTGTGCCCTGGGGCATGCCCCCATGCATGGGTTAACTGGAAAGGGATTGTTATGCAAAGCCAGCAGAATACAGAAAAGGCTGTAAATCAGTACATCGATCCAGAAGATTTTATTCTTAGGAGCCCAGCAAAGGGGAAATGTTCTCTCCAAAGGGGAATGGATATTTTGTGATGGGCCTTAGGCTTTCCTAAGATCTCCACCCTTGGAGATTTTCAAAACACAGCTGGATAAGGCTTTGAGAATTTGATCTAACTTTGCCGCCACACTGCTGCTTACTGTCTACTCCAGAGAGCTGGCAAACCAGGCTGTGGTGATGATCTTTGTGGGAGGGCGAAGACAGACTGTTATGGCTCAAGTCACTGGTAAAGTAATTTTAACCAACCTGCCTGTTTTACATTGCAGCAGGTTAGCTCTGGTTAATGTTATGCCAGCTGAGCGATACTGAAAATTTGGTTGAAGTAAATGGGTTTGATAATGTGTTCAGCCGCTTCACCTATGTCCTAAAGATGTCTGTCTGCTTGGCCAACCATGCCTGACTGTATCTGTTACCCAAAAGAAGTCTAGGAAGTTGTAGTGTATCTTGGATGAGTGGCTACAAATGGGGAAATAATAATTTGGTTAACCATAATTATGCTATTTAAAAATAATTTGTCATAGATTTCAAAAGGAATGTGATATTTTGCATTGTGCTTAACTTCTAATGAGCTCTGGCAAAGTCTTGGGATCTGGGTTTGCATGAGGTTTGTCCTTTATTCTTATGTTGAAGATGAATGGCATTTGTCTGGTAGTACAGCAAGACATTAAGCTGGTGTGGATGTTTTAAATTAATCTTCCTTGGAAAATACTAGTAAACAATAGTAATATTAAAGAAGGAACTGCTATGAGAAATCCCTAACTTAAAGAAGTTATTAAAGTTGTGTAGGATTTTCCATCTTCTGATCAGCCAGTACATGGTTTTTGCCTCAGGTTGTTGTCAAGCTAAGCGGCCTGTAATTCCCCACCACATTTACTCTTCAAGCATTGGCACGTCACTAACATTTTCCAGTTCATTGAAGCTTCTTTGTCCTTCCAAGATGCATTAAAAGTTACCATTGCATCCAACAATGGTGTTGACCCTGTAGTGGAGACCCTGACTCCACTCCTGACTGTACTTTCGACCTCTGAGGAGTTATTATTTGCCTGTGTACATTAAAATGACTCTCAAACATCTGTAACCCAGACCAGAGGCACCAACCTTAAACACAGTGATCCCAGCTTTGTGTAATCTTTGGACTCACTCTTCCAGCTCATGTTGCAACCACCTTACGGGGTGTCCTTTTTTTTAATATGAGATCATTACATGTAAGCAAGCAGCAAGACCCCCTGAAGTCTCCCATGCTCCAAAGGGAGGCAGATGCAATACACAGACCTTGTACTACCCTTATCCTCAAAACATGGGATCAACAGGATTTTTTCTGGAGGCTCTGGCTCTGGAGGCCAGAAGAGTGACAGAAAAGGGTAAAACTTGCCAACCTCATTTTAATTCCAGATTTAGGAGAGATTTGCAGGCAGAATTAGGAAGAAAGAAACTAGCACTAGTCTTCCCGACTCCTCTCCTGCAACAACCTAGAAAGAAAAGCAGGGTAGAAAGAAAAGGAGGTCTCAACAATCCCAACTTATGTATATTTTTCATTGGCACAAGCCACCCTTGCTTAGCATGAGCCAGGCTGCTGCTATGGGGACCCTGCTAGGAGCTCAGAGGCTCACGGCACACATGAGGCAATGGAAAAGCAGCAGGCAGGGACTAGAAATGGCTGAACTTTATTTTTCCAAAGTGAAGATCTTTGGTGGGCTGCAGATTACATTGGAAATCAGACCCTACGCCCCAGGATCCCGCAGCTGTCCCTCTCCCCTCTAATTTTTCTCTGTCAGATTTCAGAGCTATAATTAACCGCAAGGCCTTAGTGATACTATGTGAAAGTGTGTGTGTGTGCGCACGCGCGCGCCTGGGCTTCCTCACCCCAGTGGGCCTAATCCTCTACAGAAGATTGACAGGTTCACATGGAGAGTAACTTTTTAACTAATTCACTTCTAAACACTCCTCCTGCTCTCTCTTCCTTTTACTGCCCTCTTCCCTCCATGCTGCAAAGGGCATCGAGGTACCAGGGAGATGGCGGGAGATGGCTCCCCTGCTGTCCCCCAGCTGTGCCAAGGTACCCCCGCACCGACCCGGGGCACCCCGGTGCAGTCCCTCTCCAGGGCGTCCCTCACTGCTCCCACGGTGCTCGTCACAGCTGTCCAGGAAAGGGGTGCTCAGGGGCAGCAAAGAACTCCAGGTTAAAATTCAGATGCTGGAGCAGAAGGAGGTGGAGTTAATTTCTCAACCTTTCTTTGATGCACTCAAGTCCAAACTGCACTACGGACAGGTCTGCGTATCTTCTGAGCACACCTGTGAACACCGCCAGTGAATCGGAGCTCAGCAGTAGCGCATTCGCAAATGTTTTTGTTTGTCTTTCTAGTTGTGGCAAAAAAGCTTTGGAGGAGACCTTTGTTGAAATGCTGGCAGCTATCAGTGCTTTGGTCCAGATGCGTGGCACTGCCTGCTGTTTTGTTGCTGGTTTCTGCTTCACACAAAGCCCTACCGGTGGGATCTCTGCACTGAACCGGCAGCTGTCATCCTGGTCCACATCCACGAACTCCTTTGTATTAGCCGCAGTACAGATACCCAGCCAAGGTGCTTACTGATGCGCTCCCTTCTCTAGCTGAGCCAGGTTTCTCTGAGCAGGCCCCTCAGTATTTTCCTGGGATCAAACAATGCTGGATCACAGCGTGTTGGATAAGAAGGGCTCTGACTTGGCAATCATTTACCAAGACCTTGAGGCAGGCAAAGGGAAAAATATCTAAAGGCCAAAGCACACTTCTCTCGCTCATGTGAGGTGCTGCATCTGAGGCAACACACTAATCCTCCGTATTCCTTATCTAAGTCACTCGGTATTTAAGCATCGAGAGGAAAGGGGAGAGCATGATTTGGCACAAAAAAGAAAATACACAGGATTTTTTTTTTAATAAAACCTCATAGTATTTCAAATTAAAGTGTCCACAGAAATAATAGAAGATCCCCAACAACTACTGCATTTTGTTTCTTGAAGGAAGAGGCAGCTTAAACCATGCTTGCACAGACCCGGCTTTGTTGACGTTGATGTATGAGCTAGCAGGAGAACAGGAAATCCTAGCCCATAAGAGGACTGTCTTAGTGGTCCTACAGGGAAGGAAAAACTTTGGAGAAGTCTATAAGGAAGAGATTACCTGATGTCCCAGTGCATGGCAACACATAGCCATGGAATTCCTACAATCCTTACCACGGGTTCCTACAAACTGCAAACTCTGCTAATCATTGCAGCCCCATTTCATCTGTGGAAAAATGAAGCTCAGTGAGTACATCTGTGACACAGCTTGAATTCTAATTGGGTTTAGTAGTACTACACTGGGCTACTGCTGCTGCTGTAACACAGATTATTCTCAACTGTTTGTTCAATTTTTTGAACAAAAAATAAAGCAACAGTTCTTTACTACCTTGAGTTAACACCATATAAACCACGTTATTACTGGATCAGGAGTGACTGCTTACATGGTTGGTTGATTTTAAATCCCACCTTTGTATACACCAGTGTACTGTGCAATATGGTCAGGGCCAGGGTCCCCCTGGAACCTGCTGCTGGTTCCTTTATCTATCTTTGCTGCTGAAAGGACAGGTATAAAACAAGTAGTAGACAGAGTTCAGTTCTAGAAACCATGATATGCCAGGCTACATAGGACTTCTTTGATTGAAAGCTCCCTGCCACTGGAAAGCCAGAGAGTGACTTGGAATAGCTTGGTGTCTCTGGCAAGGCAACAAAACATAGGATTTTTTTTTTTGTGAGGGTTTTCATTCAAATGAAGCATATGCATGTCTAATCCAGTCTAATCTATTTGGGTTCTTATATCCCATTAATCACTGACTTGTATTAGCACCTCACACTGTCATCTCTGCCGCTGCAGAAAGCTGGTGAGACCACCATCTCATCACAGGCATTCTAATGACTTGTCACTGGATTTCGTGTAAGCAACAAAACACCTAAGAAGCCAAAATCATTCCCCATTGCAATGCTTTAGAGGAATGATACAGATGAGAATTGATGTAAGCTGATGGTCTCAAACACGAGTGGCAGACAGTGCAAAAACATGCCATAAAACACTTATTTCTCAGAATTTCTCACAAAATTGCATCACCAGAAAACAGTGTTATTTTTTTCAAAACAAGGTGACTTTCAATTGATTGCTCCATTTTGTATAATAAACCTTGTTTAAGGGTATGTTTTAAAACAGTTTTATTAAAAACCAAAAACAGCCAAATAAATAAAAAACAAGTAGTGAAATAGTCTAGGACACATAGGGAAATGCTATGCATTTTTTCATGGTTAACTGTCTCCCCACGTAGAGATTGGGAACACAACAGGGTTGAACTTCTTAAAAGACCAGCTTTTATTAGCTCAAGCTATAATGTGGGTCATCTCAACTGTTGAACTGAATGCTTCAGGACACTTTCGTAGGGTTAAAATTTTATAAAGTCAGCATCCAGGCTGGGGTCCACCTAGAGCGGGTAGGTTGCCCCCAATCAAAATTAACTCCCTCAGTTTCAGTTGATATTTTTTACTCTCTGACCTCCACAGCTTTGGAAATTTAAGCTACTATTATAAACTATTGCCCAGAGGTGGATACACTTCAGTGGTACATGAAGATCTTGTCTTTATTTTAGACATGTTTATTTTCCACAAGCTCCAAGATACTTCAGGTCTTGCAATTATGAATCTTTGTAGCACGTACCTTTTTCAAAACCTTTTCTCCTCTGTTCAGGGCTCCAACCCACCCACAGACGCACAACTCTCCCAGGCCCAGTACTGGGAACATGAGATGGTTGGATCAGTCATTGCAGGTCAGTTATGAAGAGTTTACGGTCTGAGGTATGCTTGGACAAAGCATCCATTGAACGATTTCAGACAAGAAAGAAATCAGTGGAAATTCCAGTCTGTCTGCAGACAATTTAGTAATAGAAATAATTTTTTGAATTAATTAGTCTGGCTAGCTTTAATCACAAAAAGAGCGTGAAGGCATGGGTCTGTACAAAGCAAAAAGGCACGTAACATGTTACCGTAAAGTATGACTGAGCAGCTGACTACATTTATAATCCTGACATAGACCTCCCAAAAAAATCAAATTAGGAAAAAACAATACAAGAACCATTTAAACCTTATAGAAAATCAAAAGCTACTTGTCATTAAATGTAACAGTTTGTTTTGAGTTGAAATGTTTAAACTGTATTCTTAGTATAGCTGGTAATCAGTTTGGACCACATACTGTAGGAGTTTTCTTGAAATTTAAATCCAGCAGTTACAGCTCATTTAGCTACACTATCTATATTGCAATGTATTCAGCAGGGAAATTACAGTTTCGGATGGCCAGGTCACAGGGGTATCTCGTAGGTACGGTGTTTAAGTTGCGTACTGAAGGTCACTTTGAATGTGACTTTGAAAATTACTTCCATAAAGGATAGATGTATCCGGCCATTTAGAAAGAGTGAAGGGTTAAAAGCTGTTCCCTTGAACTTATTTCTGATATTGGTACGGGGCTGAAAACGCCAGCTCGCTGATTGATGGGTTCACATGGGGCGACCTTCGCATTAGCAACGCGACTCTGGTTGCTGGGTAAACACAGGCAGATGGATCCAGCTCCAGTGATTTTCAGCAGTGACGGATGGTGAAGGTATTTCTGATCCACATCACACCCTGCAGATCCCATGAAAATGACTTGGCACAGAGTGGAAAGTATTAGATTCGGGTGACAAATAATTACCTGACATCAGCTGAGGTTTCTTCAGAAAGGTTATGCTGCAAATAACTGGCTTTTACATAACTTTGTTTTCATGAAGTGATAGAAAGTCACACACATACAATTTATTTATTTGAGAAAATGTAATCCAGCCAGTGGCTGACAAAAACTGTTGCTTGGGAATATATACCCAAGTAATTGTATTCCAGCACTGCATAGGGTTCGGGGTGGTTTTGGAGGCTTTTTGTTTGTTTGTTTAATGCATGCACGTTTTTCCTTATTGCTATTGTTGATGTTATATGTATTTTTTCAGTGGCAAGAATTAGCATTCAGACAAGACATTTACTCAGAGCCAGTGTGGTTTCATGAGTCTTTGCTTTTCAAGGACTTCTGTTCAAAAGTTCTTGACTTTTATTCCTTCTTCTCTTTTCCTGGGTCTTGTGCTTTGGCAGCAAACCCAGCATTTAAATAGGTGTGTACCCAATAAATACTTGTCTGAGCTTCAGTCCTTTGTTCTCAAGAAGTAGCTTGTTGGTATATAAAAATGCCTGGGGCAGGCATGTGTTGAGAAGGCTACAAATGTTTTATGCCTCTCTTTAGCTTCCGCATGATAACATCCTCAAAATGCGTAGTGTGTGAGTGCATGTATTCCTGCGGTGAGTTAAAATGACTGTTTGCACCTTCTGTGCTGCGTGTTACCATTCCTGCCAGGATAATCCAGTGTGGCTGTATCTGATAGGACATCAATAACGAGCCTAGAAGTTGGTATGTGTCATCTCCCCAAGATGGAGTGTCTTGTTTCTCTGCCTGCGTTGTGCTGTAAAGCTTCTGTCACTATTTAAACTTTCTTCGCTAGAGATGGCAAAATTTCAGGGTGGCCCCAAGTTCTCCCCTTGTCTGTATGGTGAAGTCATTCTACTGGTTTACAATGCAAAGGAGCACAAATGAGTAGAAGCAATGACCACAATGTAAGTTTCTGGAATAGTTGAGGAAAAGAAGAACCGGCATAATACTGCCCATAAGGAAGGAAACCTTCCAATTTCTTCTTCCTTCTGGAGGCGGTTACCTGTCTCTCTAGGCTTTTAATCAGACTTACCTCTTTATGTATAACTCTGCACAAACCAATAAGGTTGCATGTAGTTTCTGTAATCATGCTTACAGGCTTTTTTCTTTTTTTTTTTTTTTTATAGTTTATTAATCTTCCTCTCACCTTTTTTCTCTCCAGTTCTCCTACATCATTAGTCTCCAGTTTTTCCTCCCTCCTTCCTGGCTTCCTTTTCTCCTTTCTCTCTCCTCCTCTATCCTTCTTTTGTCTCTT
>NW_009215442.1:37961-88157 GCF_000690835.1 Fulmarus glacialis
TTTTTCTTTTCCTTTCATCAAGACAGGCTAAAGAAAAGAGTTTCCCTCTGAAGGTCACTCCACCTGGGACCATTCTCATCTCCTGCAAAACTCATGCCTTGCTGCCGAGAATGTAAGCTGCTTTTGCCCACTTGACCTCGGAGGCAGACAGCGCTGCAGAGATGGAGTAGAAGACTGTGGTTCTCACTATATGTCCTTTTCAATGGTATTACAAAATTTCTTAACACTGAGACCTGAGACTCTGAAACTGGCTTTGTTTTCTCTCAGTAAAACATGCTGCTCTATCGGCCCCCTACATCTTTTGTGTGTTTTCCCTTTTTTTTCCTGTGGCGCTCCTCTCACCAGCAAACTTTACTGCAATTGATTTTCAGCCCTCTCCCTCAGGTCCACGCGCTTGTCTCCACCAGTCAGCAATCTAGCTGAATGATGCCAGAGGTAGTTCAGGAAATAAATGCTGGGTAGAGCTTGCTGCGGACAGCAGGCATGTTCGACTGTAGCACACCAGGACCTCCCACACTGGCTTTCTGCAGAGGTGCAAGATGGGGAAAGAGCTTCAGCATGAAGCTCCACAGGGATCCACGCTAATGGGGAAGGGGTGGCTGTCCCACTCGTCCCTGCGTAGAGGAGCACTTGGAGCAATGGTGTGCAATATCGAGCCTTACGCAGGGGTTTCAAGACAGATGTCCTTTCCAGGAGCTCCCAAAACAGCCAGGCTGGATGATGCCCTTTCTCCAGTCTCAGTGCAGGGTATGGTTTGTTAATCATAGGCAGATGAAGCGTGAGGCAATTTTTTCCTAGTTTTATCTATATAATTGACATTATTTCCTTTAAAATGGCAAGCTGAAGATTGGGACATATTTATTGAGGCCTGTGGGCTCTAACAATGAGTTCTTTAATTCAGTCCCAGGGTATTGTGTGCTCTGAAGAATAAATCCTGATGTTTGGAAAGGGCGTATCAAACATAGATGGTGCTGTCTGAAGCTGGCTTTTGAAAATGAATAATGGTAGTTACCCAGGGCTATGTGGCAGGGGCAGTCTGGTTTCACAAAGCTGTTTGTAGCCTGAAAAATTCAGCTGAGTTTTGTTTCGCGTCATATAGTCGGAATAATCAGAAAGCAGTGTGATGCCAGAGGGTAGTCATAACCAAAACGGATCCAGCTGTCAACACAGTGGAGAGACCTTTAATTTTGTGGGTCTTAAGCTAAAGGCCAGAGCAAGTGGCTGACTCAGTGGTGCACATCGTTCCCCACGTCTGGGACTGAGGGAGGGTGTGGTGGCCCTGGGACTCTGTGCTTGGCACCACCGCAGCAAACCCGGCGGAGACAGCATGGTGCACACCAGCACTGCGTCGGGGAGTTGGGGCAGAGCAGGAGCAGAGCACAGGTATCTCTCAAGGCTGTGGTTGGGGGGCCTTGTAGAGCCTGCTGCTGCTCGCCTGATTACAAGGCTCCATCTTGTGCAGTGCCACACCACATACCCCTTCTCAAAAAAATTTACCCTCATCTCTAATTTATTGTCACCTGCAGCGCTCCTTCCCACATGATCAGATCAACAGCTAGTGTGCAACATATGTGGACTGCTCATCTTTCCTCTATAAGCAACCATGTGCCTGTGGGAGAGTAGCATGCACTGTCTAGGGTGACTGTGTCATTTACAGATCCTTTCCATTGCAAAGAGACTGCATCACCTCCAGATGAGAAACAGTACAGAATCAGGCCCAATATATAAATAAATGGTCTGTGTATATGAGTAAATTATCTGTATGGGAATTGGACTCGATGATCCTTATGGGTCCCTTCCAATTCAAGACATTCTATGATTCTATGATTCTATTCAGGGCTTAAAATATTGAGGATTCCACATGTTTAGCAACCAGTAGCATAAGAACTACAGCAGCAAAAAATCGGGAGGTAGAGAAGGCACCATTAGTTAGACCAGAGTGGACCACAACTATCTGGTGCTGCAAGCCAGAATGAACCAACAATTACATGTTAGCATCAAAATCCCCACTTGTTAAACACTGAAGTGATGCTCAGATTTATAAGCCTTTAGAGCCATTCCACAAAACTGTTGGAAGACGTGAGCTTTTACTCAATTCTAAGTCTTCTGTGGCTTTTTCATTCTGATCAAATGCAAGTGAAATAATTGGAGTCATGGAAGATGGAAAAGTCCCTGCCTGTCAAATTCAATACAGATATATTTTCCTTGTTTTTCCTGTCACATAACCTTCTAGGCAAATTCACAGCAAAACTACTTACTGTGTTACAAATACTATGTATTGTTGTTATAAATATCACTTCAAACTGTAAGAAATGGAAGAATTTCAAGAAACTCAACTGATTCACATAAAATCAGTTTTGCTCCTTGCAATGAAAATAAACCATTTATTTTCATATTTGTATCTAATCAGTTTCTAGGCAACTAGCGGCCAGTAAACCTCAAGCTGCAATCTTGCTGGGTCAAGTACTGTTTAGTCACTTGGGGTGTTTTTAATACTAGCTGTAGGTTTATTCTGTCTTGCTTCAGCAAAGCATTTGCCTGTGCTTTAGTAAAAACAATTCAAGCCATATTTATTAGGAAATCCTGGGGTTTTTTCCTTTCCCTTATTGTATCCATTGTTATTTCACAGATCTTTTATAAAGTTTTTAAATTAGTGGGTGAATTAAGGGCCTGGAACCATCAGCCAGAAGCTGTGAGTGGAAGCTGAGCTTTCATGTACCAAAGATGCTCTTGTGAAATGAGGTCGATGTTGCACTAAAGTGTTCCTTGCACTTACAGTTTCTGGTTTCTTCAGGTTTCAAGGAGTAACCAAGAACCACATAATACTGAGTACGGTCTCATCATGTGAAGAGGCCTGCTGGTTTTGGCAGAGGGCTTTGGATGGTATAAATTCTGAATGTGAGTGAGTATGATGGACTCTCTCCCTTTAGTCACAACGGTGGGAAGCAGCTGACCAGATGTGGGCATCTTCCTCTGAGTTAGATGTCTGGATGCATAGTCTGCCTTTACAGAGTGCTAGTTGTAATGTAGACATCTAAAATGGGTGAAACAGATCCGGTCCTAAAAGTGTTTATTTCTCTTCGTGACTGTAAAGAGGACCCAGGACTACCCACTGAGTCATAAACTGCTTCCTTGCAGACACCTGAAATTAGACATTCTGAATCCTACCCTAACAATTTGATCCAACTGCCTTTGAGGTTAGCCCCAGGTGACGCCACTGGGTATTGGTTTGGTCTCTAAAGGCATTTTTTGTGGAAGGCAGGGTAGAGGCTGTCACTCAGATAAATGCAGGTATAGGAATACTGCTGAATTTGACTGCTGCCATGAAAGATTGCTGCAGCAGGTTAGAAGCGCTGTGCACATCTGTGACTCTGAGAAAGATGACACAATGAAATGATCTCCCCTAAGCAGGCAAATGGAGGCTGAGACCTAAGTCATGACCATGCTGGGAACATGGGTGCTGCTGGAAATGGAACAAAAATACAAGCTATTTTTATCGTCCTGTCAGATTTTATCCAGTGTGCTTCCTTAAAACCACACTCTCCTTTCAACAACTCAACTTTCCAGCTGGGAGATACAAATGCTTGAGTCTTTCTGTCTCTCAGGGATTCCCTTGTGCTGTATTTGATCTTTTCTTCACTCTCTTCCCCAAAACCCAAAACAATCACATTAGTGGCTATACATATGACATGTTTTAATTCAGCTTGCAACCACTTCACGGTACGGTTAGCACTAATCATGGCCTGTGCTTGCCACAACAGAGTGGGTTCTCAGAAGTCCAAGTGGCAAGTGGACACCCTATCTGCTATGCACAAGCTTGGACTATGTCTCCAAACATGATTAATAGTTGGCCAATAACAGAGGAAGTCCGCAGCAGTTTGTTTCTGCTACCAGTCTTGGACAGCACGTGGCTGCCTTCCCATAAGTGAATCTGTGTACCATCCTGCTGCAGAGTGCAGGGAACTTTCCAACTAAGCGGATGGATCCATCTCTTCTAGCCTATCTTCTTCCCATCACTACGTATCAGGAAATCCCAGAGTGCATTGTCCCTGGCAGTGGTCTTCTGAGGGACCAGCTAGGCAAACAGAAATGCCACCTTAGCCACTGCTCTCAAATGACCAGCTGCAACCCTTTATTCTTCTTCCCAAAACAACCTGGCCCTTTTGTTTGGCAGGCTTGTTTGCAGAATGAGAAATGGTGTGGCTGAAGTATGGCACTCTTGCGCCCCTTCAAAAAGGTTCTATGGCTATGATGATGAAAGCTTGCATTCACTCCTATTCATCCCACCACTGAGCAGAAGCAGGGAGTGAACATGAAGAAGGAGGAGCTAGCAGCTGCAGCAGCAATTTACTTTCTCTAATGGAGATAGCCATGAAACTTTGGAAAGACTGAGAATCTCTAGGAGGCAACATTCACACAGTACTATAAGGAAAGGAAGCAGGAGAGATGCAGACATTTTCTTATGTCTGTTTCAATATGCCCTGATCCCTGATAACTTCCTTCTCCCTCCAGTGCAGCAGGAGGGCATGAAAGCACAGGGAAGAAAATTCCCACTGTTGAAATTTCCCAGGAGGAATGATTTTACAGGCTGTAAAATATTACTTGTGCTCTAGCAACAATTTCTAATAAAGCTGGATGCTTTTAACAGCTAAGGTCAAATTTGTCTTTAGCCTTCTCCCCATCTTAGAAATAGGCTTGAATAAATTATTCCCATCACACAAGAAAACTCTCTTGCTCTTTAGAGTTGATGGGTTCTTCAGCGCCCTTCCTTGGACAGTAAATGTCTGACAATGCATGGCAGTTATTAAAACACAATGCTGTCAGCTCGCTGATTGGAGATCTTAAAAGACAGAAAAAGGGGCAGATGTATGTGGCTCAGAGCAGTGTTTCTTGTCACAGTACAGTACACTGACATTTATATTTCACTTATGTTCAAAACTTCTTGCAGGCTTCCTTTCCCTGGGCATGGCTGGTTTTCCTTTCATTTATCTTCCAAGCTGTAGTGGAAACAAGGGAGCTGTTTGTTATGATGAGAAGTGTTCGGAGCTACCCAAGCTCCACAGAGAGGTGTCATGCAGGGCAGCTTTTCATCTAATTTACTGAGTGGTTTTGCTGAAGAGTTGGGAATCCTGGCCCAGAACAACCATCCTTGTGGCTCTGTACAGGGTGGAGATGGGAAGGAGCCTCCTGAAGGTAACAGCAAAGCTGTTGCTAGTCTTGTCCGTACAGCATTGACGCTGGCTGGCTGCACCCAGGGCATTTGCTCAGCTCTTCCTATGGCTGACAATCATCCGGACCACACCAACACCAGTGGCTCAGAAGCCTCACCCTGGGTAGCTGAAGGGCAGATTCTCAAACGCTTGGATGTCACAGGCTGTTTTTCCATGGTGCTGCCACACCGCATGCCCTTGTGCGGGGAGGTGGAGCTACAGCATCACTAACAGCCTGGGCATGTCCTTAGTATCCCTCAGGGCCGCAAGCATCCCTGATGTCTTGGGTTGCTGGAGAAGCCCTATGTCGGGAGATATCACAAGCCTTGACCTGATGCGTCCGAAACTCTCTGAATCCTTCACACCTTCTCAAAGCCTTTTCTCTTGCTCAGCTGACATTTTTATAAAGTTCCCTGCTATTTAATCTCAGCTCACCATGTTGCAGTTTAAATCAGTCATCACCAATCTGTTGTGGCCCTCCAGATCAATTACTTCCCTCCCAGCTTAGACCGTTCTTGCAAATTATTACCACCTCCTATAAATATGGCTGTGAGGTTGCAAAGTGTCAGTTCTCCTTGGAAAGATGATTTATTTAAATAAGTGGAGAAAGGAGATTTGGGCTATTTTTAGGCTTCTTTCTATGATGTAATACAAAGATTTGCTCACCATGTTTTCCTGTTCAGCTATGCCGTCTCTGACTTTTCACACAGTGGAAGAGGCGTCCACAACAGCGCTCCCATATGGCTCTCAGCAACTGGCTTTCACTGTACAGCTTTGTTATTACTAATTCATTATTTATCTTGTGTTCTGCAGTAAAACCAAGGGACCTCCCACAAGACCGGAGTGGCCTCCTCAGATAAGTGCAATATCTAAATGCTGCTGACAACAAAGAGTTTACGGTATGTTTTCCATGCAGTTCAACTGAAGCAGCATCGAAAAGCCCACCTACCAGATGAGACTGGTCGAAAGTGAAAGCTGCAAAATGCTATCTGGAGTGGGGAAGAATATTGGAATAGAACAGCTTCTTATGAGGAAACTACAAATTTTTGCAGGGCCAGAGCTATTTTTAATGAAAAATCTTTATCTGAAAGAAGAAGGATCTCCTCTATCCTAGAGTGAGGCTGGCCTGACCTAGAATAGCCAAGGGCCTGGCAGCTAAGGTATTAATGTTTAAAGAAGAAGAGTTGGGCTCAGGAGTCTGAGTTAGACTTTTGACTTAGCCTTGAGCCTCTCGCATGCTGGGTGAATGATCCTAGCATGCTGTTACCAGCTATTTCATCTACCATCTCTATCCTTTAGTAGGTAATTCTAAAATGTTTTTGGCATGTCTTAATGCAAAAAGCACAACATATATTAAAAACAAAAAAAAATATTGACAAGGTGGAAAAGCTATTGGCACCCCAGCTGCTGCTGCTATTGCCATTTGCCAGCACAGACGTGAAGTATAAAAAGGTTCAATGACTTTCCCAAGATTACCCAAGGAGTCAGCAGCAAACTAATCCGGGACATCTCATAGTTGAGGTCCTTTCCCAGATGCAAGACTATTTACTTCTTCATTTTAGTTTAGATCACAGAAATTACAAGCCTGATTTTTGTCCTTCCTAGAAGTCAGCAAGACTTTTGTGTGGACTGAAAAAGCTAAGTCACAGGAAACTGTGGATCACTTTATTCCCTGTCAAGCCTCTCACCTTCCCATGAAGTCAAGGCATTGTACTTCTGCACAAGAAGCTAAGGACAAGAAGTCCCCGCAGGCTCCTTTCAGAACTCTAAAAACAAGACTTCTCCTAATATATTTCAGTACTAATTAAGTTTTTGCTATTCCTCCCACAGAGGGTTATCAACATAGTTTACAAAGTGTCATCTTTTAGCAACTGCTCACGAGTTGGCTGTTTCCCATCTCGCCCTCTGTGACACATTTACATGTTCTCTTTATACAAACACACAGATAAAAAACCTCCCTGATGTATCTAGAATATTTTCAACCGAAGAGAAAAAAAATCCCTTGCCAAGTTGTTCAGTAGCTGGAAATGACTTGTCACGTCCACAGACCAGTAATTCTTTTTATTTTTAAATGACTAACCACGCTATGATTAATGGCTCACATAAATGGGCTCAAAATAAGTCTGGCACAAATATAGGGAAGGAGGAGGGTAAATGGGATAAGGACTGGATGGGTCTGCAGCAGGACATTGGTGGCGTGAATGGCATAGCGGGCACGGAGGAAGGAAAAAATGTTTCATGCTATTTGTAGCTCAAAATTGCAGCTACAGATGGTGATGCTGTCATGTAGCAAGGGCTCAGGACACTGAGAAAAGGCAACCTGCACTGCACAGACTTGTCTCCCCCTGGGTGCTGGTGTCTCTCTAGAAGGTTCACAGGACCTCATTGCCCCTATGTACATAAAAGCTGATAGTACCCTTGACTGAGTACTGAAACTACATCCCTGTCTCCTGGAGTGTTTTTTCCCTATGTTTTACAATACAATGCATTTGCTATTCCTCTTCCAGAGACAATATTTTCCAGTTTCTTTTGTCAGCTGTTATCTTGTTTATTTTCAGCTCATATTCAGCAGTGATACTTTTGAGTGGAAACGCCAGACAAGCAATCTTGGCAAACAGGGACAAGCGTGTCACTTCAGGATGCTGTGAGAAGTACAAATTCATAGCCGATGCAGTTCATGGGGAAGACAAAGTTGGTGGTGTGGTAAAGGATGGGGAGGAGCGGGCACTCATGCAGACTATTGATGCAGTCTTGATCACCTGGTAGAACAGGACCCTTTGAGCAAAAATAGGCTTGAATAAACCCAAATGCCAGGGCTTGCATCTCACGACACAGAATGGAAAGCTCTCTCCAGCCCGGGGAGGCTGGGCACACATCCTGGAAAGCAGAGACTCTGGAAAGGTCACAGGGATGGATATGTCTGGGCAGACGGCTGAGGCAGAGCACCAAGTCAGACCCTGCAGCTGAAAGAGCAAAATGAGGAACAGAAAATGGGCAGTCTAGTTTGCTTATGAAGAAGCAGCTCGCAGTCACAAGCTGTTACGGCGTAATCATAGGCCATGACAGTCAGGTGGGGTCAGAAAGCTGAGGGCAAGATTGGACATGGCTCTCCCTGTGTGCCCCCTCTCTAAGTCTACACAGTCTTGTAAAACCCTCGCTGCTTGCAACCCCTGTGGCCCAGCTGCGTCCCAGAAATATCCTCTCCGACAGGACTCCTCGCTGTTGCTGGAGGCAGGATCCAGCTGGCAGAGCAGACGTGGCTGTGGGCTCCCTTGCATCACAGGCCAGGTTAAGGCTGCATTTCTTACAGAAAGCCCCTTGCAGCTGCGAGTGGCAAGCCCTGTCGCTGTGAGAACAGTTACCATCAATTTCTAAAGCTGCTTTGCCGTTATTTTGTGTCTGAAACAGTTTACAATGACTCACGGATCCTGAAATAAGAATAACAAGAGTGTAATTTCATACTTTTCCCATGGTGAAATCTCATTAAAAACTGTGAGGTGTTTGGATTTGATGCTGTTCGCACCTTTCCACCTCTGGTGGCACAGATTGCTGGGGATAGGACTCTGCTTTGGGGCATAAACAGAATTTTGGTCTCCAGGAAACAGAAATCCTTGTGAAAAAACCTGGGAAATAATTTTTCTGGGAGCCCAAAATGAAAGAATTTGCAGCTCCCGTTAAGTGAAATCTTTCCCAGTAAACAGTGGTAATACAGAAAGTGTACGCAGGCCTCTGCCAGCAATACATAAACACTAGATTTCTGCCACAATGCAATAGCAGAGTTCTGTCTCAGGGAAACAAATTTCCTCTTGTAAAACGGGAAGCCAGAAAACTGTGCAGAAGTAATGAGATGTTTCCTGATTGCTGGGAGTATTACAGGATAATAATGAAGCAATAGAGGGCCTGTCAGTGCTGTGAACACATCAAGGCTGAGATGAAATGCATCATCTTTTCCTCTCAGCTCTCTCTTCCTCTCTTCCCAAGAAACTAAGAAAAATAGCTTCCAGTGAACTGAGCTTGCAACATACAGATTCATCCATATAGGGATTACAAATAAATGCTCTGACTTCTTCTGTCCAACTTGCTACTTGGGCATTATACATCAAACTGTAATTAAATATCACCAACTGTATATTAAGCCCATTAAGCTATATTTAACAGACCTGGCTTATATTTCTTTATTTGTGATAATATATTTATCTATATATTTATATAAATATGTGGAAATGGAGTATGTATTATAGGGGGTCAGATACTTCCCATGAATATCTTTTTCTGAATGGAAATGCTGTCTTTAAGAGCTCTGAATTTCCCCATGGCATTTTGCTGGAGTTTTTACTCCCTATTGGGAAAAATAAAATGCTTTGTTTTGAATTAGCTTAGCCTAAATTGAAATACTTTGGTTTGTCAAACTGAATTAAAACATTTCATGACAGGGCAGTTCAGCTTTAATTTATGTCCACAAGAGTTACTATGTGCCTTGTGGACATTTTAATTTATAGACATCATACTCCCATAATGCATCATAATCGTCTCTCTCATTAAATTTTTGCAATGTACTCCGAGAGTCAGATGGCCACATCACAGGACGCTGGCTGGGAACTTCGTCGACTGAGAAACATGATGTATCACCCTCATGAGGCACCGCAGCAGTTCCAAGGGACGCGCAGTTATATCGAACCAAGCTGAAGCTAAACTTTTTCTGAGAAAGGACAAATTTGCTTTCAGTAAAAACATTACTGTTTCAACATTTCGTCCAGATGTGCATCCAAAATAAATGTTGATATCAGAACTTTCTATAGAACAAAACATATAAATTTTGACAACTTTACTGTCTAATAAATAAGTCCTACCTTCAAGGTTTTAAATGCTTTTCCCTCTCTGTTATACAGGAGCATGCACTCTAGTTTCTGGTGTAGCGCAAGCACCAGTGACCTGCCATCTAGGTAGAATTATTTGCCGTGACTTGGGTCAGGAGCATGAGGGGAATCTGATGAATTTCAGATGCCCCATCCCATGATGATTTCTCATGCCCCATCTGCCCAAGGGCATGAGAAATGGTAGATCAGAGGAACCAGAGCACAGGAATAGATAGCTTATAAAACATGTTTCTAACACTGAAAAAAAAAATTTAAAATTATATAGCATGAAAGTTAAGACTTTTCAAATTTAAGACTATTTCAAAATATTAGGAAATTCAGAGTGACGATTGCTTTAGCGAGTCTATGCCTGCTAGTTGTATTCTGCTAAGGTCTTTAATTATATCAGCACACAACACAGGACATAAAGCTTGGAAAATATTTACATTACAGCTCTGGATTAAATCTATTCAGGCATAAAATGTGACATATCTTGGGGTGATGCTGAAAGAAGGCAGAGACTGTTATAGAGTGGGTGCTCAGGTGATGATGGAGCATATAGTTTGTTATGAGCTGAGTATCAGAGTGCATGGCATAAAGCTTTGAGGCAGCACTGAAGAACCTTGACTCTAGTTGACATTGCATGGAACTGCAAGAATCCAGTATGCAATTACCTGGGTTGGCCTTCATCCAGGACACCACGGCTAAGCCCTTCTCTTTTAATAAAAGTGATAAGGCAGATTTAGGATAAGATTTTCACAATGGCTTCTGCCAAGGTGAGCGCTTCAGTCAGTGCTGCAGGAGAGAAAGGGCAAGAGCACTCAGCGCTGCCAGCACCACTACGAAAATTACAAGCAGACATAATTTGCAGAGAGCGTGTTGAATAATGGTGGAAGAGCAGAATAGTTATTTTGGAGGGGTTTAGGATTTAGGGGACTTTTCACTTACATGGTTTTCATTTTTCATTAAACTGTCAAGGGACAGGAGGATTGTCCTGTTCCACTGAACTATGGAAATCCAGGCGTTCCACAAAAACAGATGTAGGATTATGAACAACACCTGATTGCCCGTTCCAGAGGAAAATGCTCACATCCCAGGCTGAGAATCTCTGCTTAGTCCAGTCTCTGTTCTTCTCTGTCCTGAAGGGAAAATCCTAGTTATAGTGAAACTAACTACATGTAACTGGGAAGTGTGTCAGACCAATTGTCCCATTAAGGTCTCCCTAAGGATTGCTGTGAGGCAGCAGGCCTATGTTTAGAAGACCTTACAGGAGACTTGTTTTGCCAGCAGAAGTGGTGAGGTTTGCTGTATCAAAATTAGTGTGAGCTCTGGATGCTGCCCTCAGCTGGCCCAGAGACAGAGTCCTATCCATGCTGCTCATGACCTTGACATAAAATACCAGCTGTCTTCCCCTCCTCTCTGACTCTTCAAGGTCATGAGAACATGAGATCCAAGGAAGTTGAAGCCAATTCGGTGCCATTCCCGCTTTCTCTGGTGATTTATCCAGAGCACCCCAGCTGAGCATGCTACAGAGATCCCCTCATTCAAGCCTTTGGCTTTCATCTTAAAGCCTTGGCCAGTCTGTATCAGTGTTTATTTAAAAGACTGTCTCGACATTGGTATTGATGTCCAAAGGACATCAATGAAGAATGCTGGAAAACTACCCTGGATATATCCCCAAAACACTATCAGTGCAGGAGGCGATCATGGAGGGTGCTATCGCAGAAAGCCAGTAAGTCAGCTGTGTATTCCTAGACTAAGGGGAGCCCAGTCCTTCCTCTTTTGTACCACAACATGTGAAAAAAAAACAGGGAAGATGATCAGTGCTAGAACCAGAAATTATTGCAGGGAAAACTCCCTTCTCCTTCTCAACTTGTTACCACCCTGTAGCAGCCACAGGATGAAATAGGTCTGGATTTTGCATTTTAATAGTCACTTTGTATTTTATAGACTTGGAAATGTCAAAAAAGAACACTCGCTAGAGATATTTTTTTTATGTGTCACAGTTTGTTCATGAACTCGCACCAACTGGCTCCATGTGTTGCCGTATTTGGCATTTCCACAGAGGAGGAGGAATCTCCCTTCAGTCCTCTCCCAGGAGGTGACCTCCATTCTCGAGAAATACAGGGATTAGCTGAGCTAGCAGAGCGTGTGCATAACGCTGCTGGGGAGAATGGAAAGTGCTGCACAGCTTCAGTGGAGTCCTGTTACACGCACAGCACTGACAACTGCAAAAAGAAAGGAAGAGGCCGGGAGAGCACGAGAGGGACTGGAGCACACAGGGTAGTGTCGTGGCTAGTGAACGTCACCTTCGTGGTTAAAAAAGGCACTGCGCTTACTGCTTGACCCTCTCAAAGAATTTCTCAGATGTGCCATCTGCTCAGCAATTTTGCATGCTTGCTATGAAAAAGGCAATTCTAATGAATACTTTCAACAACTCCTAATTGCCAGCCTTTGAAAAAGGAAGTGTTAAAAATACAGATTTCGTATTCACCTAGTTGAGCGCCGGTGCCTGCTACACCACGGGACCCAGGCTTTTCAAAAGGGCACGTCCTGTCTTCTCTACATCTACTCGTCGGGGGAGAGGCCATGTCTCACAGAGGCCACCTGGAGTGCCTCCCCATGAGAGGCACCGGCACAGGCACTGCAGCAGTAACATCTTCTGATCTTCCAGTAAGAAAAGCGATCTTAACCAAAATCAGCAAGAAGATCCCTGAGGATTACTGAAGATAAAGACAGCCTGGATAGATGCTTATGTACTTGGTGACATACTTGGTGATAAGAAAGTTAACAAAAAAAAATATACCTACCTGTGCCTGCTTTTCCTAACCAGGCTAGTAAAAAAGTTGATTCAAATTAAAGGAAGATAATTATTATTATTTTTACATTGGTTGGCATACAGAATTGGTCTCCTAGGCTTATGAATAGCATCTTAGCACTAAAAAAAAAGAAAGGAAAAGGTGAAGGACAATGAGAAAATCAAGTTGGCCGTGTTGATAATGCAGGGAAAACATACAGATATCAGATACAGTTTATATAGATGCACACATATGTGCATTAGCACATATAGAAGTTATACATCCTGGATTATACACAAAACCAGTAAAATTTCAGTTAGCCAGATTGTTTTAACGAATCTAAGAAATTCAATGCAGATTAATTTATTCAGTATTTGTGTTGCTAATGCCAAATGCCCACATGCTGTCAGCTGATTGTAAGCAAAATGTAAATAAAAATAAAACACAGAAATGAAAAAAAAAGATTACCTTTGGTTAACAAAAATGAAACATAGCTCACGCTCTGATGTGCTGCTAAAGATGCGCCTCTCAGAATGTGGACTTTCCTTGGAGAATGTTTGACCTTGTAGCTGGGATTTTGCATAAAAAAGACCATCATGAGAATAATCTCCGTCAAAATGGTCATAACCATCATACCAGGCACTAAAATGTGGAGAGCTCCAAAAAGTAAAACCAGTATCTTCCTCTGAAAAGAGGCCAAAATCCCATGCAATTCCTGGAGAACAAAACTTGGAAAGTAGCCCAACAAAAGATCTATTGCATTAGGGTTGTGTACTGGTAGATGTGGCACAGTCCAGCGATAGCTGAGTAAAACAGTAAGTATGAAAGTTTACATATCTTAAAGTAAGAAGACCTGCCTAACTTGCAGTCAAGGGTTTTTCAAGTGGATCAGGGAGCTTTCTAAGATACTGGATTTAATTTCTCAAGTTTTGAAGAACTGGAAGGATTCCAGTGAAATATTAGGAAGCTCGTCTGCTGACATTTTAAAGTGATAAATGGCATAACAGGGGAAGTTATAGGTCAGTTAGGGTGATACTGATGCTGGGAAAAAATAACAGTGGGACACAATCAAGAAACAGTTAAAGTACAGAAATTCAATGAGCGTTACTCAATGAGGTTTCATGGAAAAGGGATTCTATTAAAAGAACTTCACATTGTTCCTTGAAAAGATTGTATTCCTGACTGACAAAGCTCATCCTGTTAATGTAGGGTTCAATTTCTTCAAAATGTGATTTTAAAATACTTTGCATTCTGGTTAAAAACTAGGACTGTGCCAAGACACTATTAAACATACGAAACAATTAAGAAACCAGCTAAGTGACTGAAAACTGTATTTACTAACAGGGAATCTTCAGTAAAGGGATGTGTGTTTCTAATGCGGTCCCATAGAGGTCTGCTTTTGATCTAGCACTGTTGAGTATTTTTACTGATAATCTGAAAGCAAGTATAAAAAGTATTTCTAATTAAGTTAGCTGATTGCACAAGAGTTATGGCATAGTAAATGAGGATGGGAGCATCTGATGGATGTAAAGAAAACTGAGTTACTTGTTAGGCTGAAAACAGTTGAACATATATGTGAATATATCCAAATACATACTGCACATACAGCAACAAAAAAGGAAGAAAAAAAGAAGCTATGAAAGGACAGTCGAAGAGTGAGGAGGTTGAGAAATATGACCAGGTGAGAAGACCTGCACATGGGAAAATGCATTCAGGGTGGCCACAGAGGAGGCAATGGGTGCCTTGTTCCTTGTGAGCAGCAGTTTGAGGTAGTGCCAATGTGAATCCCAAGAGGAATGTGCGTGGTGGAGCTGAGAAGTGCTCTCAGAGCAGCTGTAGTGGGGCTGTTTCAGGGGGTGTTTTAGAATTACACCGCTGGGGAAACTGTTAAGCTGGGAAAGTTCCTGTGTTGTACAAGGTCACACAGAAATCTCATATCCCTGAAGTAAGCTCTTGAACTTGTCTGCTTTCAGCCTCCTTCCTCCTGGTAGGCTGACAAGAGCTCTGCCCAGGTTGGTTGGGAAGGCAGCTGTAAGAATGCCTCCCTTGAGAGAGCACAGGCATTGATAACACCGCCAGGCAATTTCTACCTTGTTATTTCTTTAAGAGGAAGGTTGCCTTTGGATGCAGCTCATGTTTTTAGGGAGAAAGCCTGGAAATTCTGGGGGAAGGAAAGGGTAGCATGAGTTGAGCAAGGATATCGATTAGGCTGGAAGGATGGAAAGACTTTACTTGTGCCTCAAAGAACGTCAGCATGAAAAGGATCTCTGCCAGACCTATTTGGTATATGATGCTGTCTGGAAAGCTATGAAGCAGGGAGATGAGAATTCAATGCGTCAGTCACAGCCACCTTACTATCCTGGTGATAGGCACTAAAAGGCCAAAAAGGAACAGGCAGGTAGACTTTGTGGAAAGACTTAGGAGCAATGTTTTTCTTGTGTGTGGATCTCTGTCTCCTCACTTATCGCAGAGCAGTTAAAGACCCTTAGACCTGGTGATAGATTTGTGTCACAGTACTGATGCAAAATAGGCATTAGATTTATGAAACAGAAAGGTTCCTTGCTGGCAAAGGCAAGGTATTTAGCTTCTGATGGGAGCCTGTGTTGTTATGGGCTTTTAAGAAGGAAAAGATGATCTTTGTCCGATAACCTGACATGAAGGGCCATGTTTTGAAAGTGACTTTGACCTACCCTTGAAACTTGCACCTGCTCTTCTGCAAGCACAGAGTTGCTGGGGGAGGTTAGAGATTTACTCTTTTCCGTTTCTGTAATTTGATTTTGCGGGCAGAGATACAGCCAGGCCTTTAATGCAAGTCAGTAACAAGTTCACAAACACATAGGCTATACTGCTGTCGTGGTTTAACCCCAGCCGGCAGCTAAGCCCCACCCAGGCGCTCGCTCACTCCCCCCCAGTGGAATTGGAGGGAGAATTGGAAGAGTAAAAGTGAGAAAACTCACTTTGAGATAAAGACAGTTTAATAGGTAAAGCAAAAGCCGCGCACGCCAGCAAAGCAAAACAAGGAATTCATTCACTACTTCCCATCGGCAGGCAGGTGCTCAGCCATCTCCAGGAAAGCAGGGCTCCATCACGCGTAACGGTTACTTGGGAAGACAAACGCCATCACTCCGAACGTCCCCCTTCCTTCTTCTTCCCCCAGCTTTATATGCTGAGCATGATGTCGTATCGTATGGAATATCCCTTTGGTCAGTTGGGGTCAGCTGTCCCGGCTGTGTCCCCTCCCAACTCCTTGTGCCCCCCCAGGCCTACTCGCTGGTGGGGTGGGGTGAGAAGCAAAAAAGACCTTGACTCTGTGTAAGCACTGCTCAGCAGTAATGAAAACATCCCTGTGTTATCAACACTATTTCCAGCACAAATCCAAAACATAGCCCTATACCAGCTACTATGAAGAAAATTAACTCTACCCCAGCCCAAACCAGCACAACTGCTGGTCTGCACACAAGCTTACCATGTTTGAATTTTATGGCATTTGGGTTTGTGATTTCAAAATAGATCATACCCCATACTTGTGAAAATTTACAAGCCATTTTTGAAACGTTTTCCAATGTTTGCATTTCGTTCTGTCAAACGAACGAGATGTGAATTTGCTGGTAATGGCACAGCTGGCAGAATAGCAGATCCAAATCTGGTAGGATGCTTTGAGTTGCATACTGCTAGCCTGCACTGTGGCCACACAGATGGAACTGACCTGGTAAAGAACAACTCTGGCTAACTTCTGGGAAAGGGTTTGTGTCAGATGACAAAAATGATTGTAAGCATGACAGACTTCCAGATGAGTGAAGAGACCAAATCTGTTCAGTGTAGAAAGGAGAGATGGAGGAGGGGAAATGCTAACAAAAGAAAAGGGCATCCCTGAATTTGAGCAGCAGCATCAGATTAGAAAGTTAAACCTAAGGAGATTTTTTTTACATAGTTCATAATGAATCCTCAGACAAAAACATCTGAGGACTGTGTCAATAGTTAAATGAGATTCAAAAGCGGGCGTGGTGGAGGAGAAACGTGAAGTTACGGTAGAAAATAATGTTTTTAAAAGCAATAGTATGAACCCCTTCTCTTCCGTCGGCAGAAACTAAGAATGAGCTTTCCCCGTTATTCCATTCCACAGACTTGGCTACAGAAAGGACACTAGGGCACATTTCATTCCCATTTGGTCAGGTATGACAATTGTTATGTCCCTCCAGAAGTAACTAGAAAATAAACAGTTTTAACATGCAATGCCCAAATGCCATGTTGTGGGTCCTCAAGATACTCCTTTCTGAAGTCCTCTTTTGCAAACAAGCAGAATTCTTGCTTCTGCTTTAACCATGTTGTTGGGGATGTCATCATATCCAAGTCTTATCCATAACTTTCAAAAATTGAACATGATTCACATAACTTTTGTTTGTCATTCCATACTAAACCCTACTACCTTCTTGCCTTTCACAGCAGTTCCCATCAGCCTTTTTGTGGCATAGCTTCAGATGTTGATATTGTTGACTAAATTCTTCAGGCCTTCCCTGAGAGTAGAGTTCTTGTTTTTCCAAAACAGACACAATGCACCCAACACCTCATCATATAGTCAGCTACCCCTTTGAGTTTATAGCAAATAACAAAGCTCTTTCTGGAAAGCAATCTTGTCATATAAACAGTAGTTAAAAACATATATAAATGTCCTAATACTTTGGAAATGCCGATGAAAGTAGCGTTAGACTTCTAGTTGCAGAAAGAGCAACACAAAGAAATTGTGAGACCGCTAAACTTCTGATGTGATTTAAATCTATTGCATGCTACATACCGGTGCAATGTCTGCTTAATACTGTGGCCTTATCAAGCCTGTTGACCATTCACATTCTCTGGAAGCCCAGGATGATAGTGAAACATATGTGACCATCTTTTCTGAGTAGCCTGCCAGCCCAAGCATAAAAATCAGACCAGATTAAAAAGTTACTAGTACTGATACACACCTGTGTGCTATATGCAAGTTCAGAAGAGATCTTTGAGCAAACTATTTATCAGGATGTCAAATGGCACTCTTATCGTAGTGATGTGTTTGAAAAGGATGAACCAAGGTCACCAGGAGTGCTAACAGAGCTGTGTAACAAAAAACACTAAACCAGCTCAACTGTTTATGGGATGACAGATCAGACTGTCACACGATAGTTGTGCCCAGCAAAGTTATTATCAAAGAGTTGAGCATCTTCATATTCAGAAAGTAAAAATAAACTACGATAAACTTATCTTTAGTATTATAAACAAATGAACAATGTAAATGCAAACATATAACAGGGATATGTAGCACGATGTATAAATGGATTTACACTGTCTTGATATAAAATGGATTTTAGAAGGATTTCTTGTATGTAATGCTATTGGATATCAAAACGAGGAAGAAAATATGGTAAGGGGGCTTTTTCTGTGAGGTGGAGTAAGCCAGAAAGGCTTCTGAAAATGGTCAGAACTTCAGGCAACAAGCTGTGGAATAGAAAAAGAAAACTAGTGTAAGACAAGGAAGAAAATGGCTCAGTGCAAGGTAGGGAGGAAACAATTTAATGCAGGTAACTTTGCCAAGCGTGGAAAGTTTCGAAATAGTTTCGGAAGAGGAGTGAAAGATATTTATAACTAACATATTTACCTAGTGTGCCTGTTGCTTGTCTGTTTAGGTATCATTGGAGGTGGCTTTCTATGGATGTTGGAAATTGGAGTAGAAAATTAATTTGAAAATGGGAAAAACTAATCATTTATGACTAAGAAAATGGTCACGTAGATTATGTACACCTGAACAAAATGCAGGTATGTGTATCTGTTTCCAAGAAGATCTGTAGTCTCTGACTGCACAGTGTGTCAGACAACACACCATGAGGGACAGAAGAGCTCCTCGTGTTCAGATTCACTCCTGTGGACTTTAGCTTGCGATGATATAATGTGTGGCCACTCGGTTTCATGTGCACAGCAGTCTCTCCATATTTCTTG
The DNA here is from genome assembly GCF_000690835.1 of Fulmarus glacialis. Taxonomy (NCBI): domain Eukaryota; kingdom Metazoa; phylum Chordata; class Aves; order Procellariiformes; family Procellariidae; genus Fulmarus; species Fulmarus glacialis. Next base: position 56,793 of record NW_009215442.1, read on the forward strand.
TGGACCTGGACAGCTTTTGTTATTGTTGTGTTGGTCCCAGTATGGTAGCATCTTGGTGTCACTTGTAGTGTTTAGGCACTCGTATCTGTAGGGTTAGTGAAGCATGTGGCTTCCAGAGGATAGAGGAAGAGTGGTATTTCTTGGTGATGAACCTAAAGCAGGAAAGACATTTCTCCCCAGAAGATTGACTCATTGGATGGTCTATTTCTAGCTCCCCGAGATAAGGAAGCATAGAACTGGGTGGTGTACCCCAGCTCAACCCTGGGAATTTAAGACTGCAAGTTGCAAGAACAGGGTTTCTTTGCTTAACAGTGCATAGGCAGCTATGTTTTACCGTGCTCTTACATGCGTGAACTTGCTTCATGAAATCTGGGTGAGAGCAGCCGGTATTCTGAAAAAATCTGGTGTAGACTAGTTGTGTTGTGTAAGCTGATATGGTCTGGTTTGGGTGGCCTGTGGCCAATGAAAAGGTTATAGGACAAAGAATTGACTTACAGTGGTGCATTTTCTGTCATCCCTCGTGATTATGTTGTCCCTTTTCTTGGCCTTCTGGTGGCATAGAAGTATTGAAAACCTCTCATACAGCTGAAGCTCATTCCGCGAGGGCAGTAAAGCAGACGGGCTGCCCAGAGGGGTTATGCAACGCAGCTGGAGCAAGCCCTGAGCAATCCGACATGTTCTGACAGCCGAATCCGCTTTGAGCAGGGTCTTGGGCTAGAGACCTCCTTCAGGTTGGCAGGTCACTTGCTGAGGCTGAATCTGTCACTCTCAGCCGTACCAGCTCTCCTGGCAGTTCAGCCTGCAAGATCCCCTGGGAAGCAACCTCCCTTGATTTACCAGCAGCAATACCTGTGAGTACTTGTGAAGATTAGGAAGGCCTCACACGTCAAGTGGGAACAGACAATGCTTTGTTCTTTCATCCAGATGACGCTCTTGGGCATCTGAGGCTTATCTCTAGCGCGCTTTCTTCTGCCCCTGAGCCCCCCACCCTGGCTACCTCCCATCCTCTGGCTGCTGAGCTCCAGTGCTCCCGCGGAAAGCTGCAGCCCATTTAAATCAATTCTGACACCCAACACCTCTCTGTTTTCTCAGCCTGCCTGCCCCAAATATTTCCCTCCAGCCCTGACAGAACGGGTATTCACAGGGCAGCTCCAGAATAACAAGTTTCCATTTTTGAGACGGTTGTATGGGGAGCTTTGTGGTGTGGCAGCTGGCCAATGGGTGATCATTTAGCCAGGGGAGCTCACTACTGGGTAGTTAGTTTGACATGCAGAACAGAGTGGTTAGGCTCTCTCCAAAGTCCAGTCAGACACTTCTGAGTTCCCAGTATTAAATTATACCTGACATGCAACTCCAAAATATCAGCAATTGAATGCAAACCTTGACTTCAGTGAGGCTGATCAGCCCGGCAGTGGCTCATTTGCTCTGACATAATCAATTTTCTCCAGTGGACTGTGGGACCATTAGCTGCTTTAGAGAGATATGCGAGTTGCTCTCCACAACCTCTGCATCACTAAGCTAGGGGGAAAAAAAAAAATGAAGACATAGTGGTGACAAATAGTGGTAATGAACCCGTAGACATGAGGCTGGGAAGAGTAGGACCTCTTTCAGTGGTAACAGCCCAAGCCTCTGAATTCCCCCCTAGCAAGTGTAGGAATGAAAGCATGGTTGCAGAGATGGATTCCCACTTTACACATGCGCTTTCTCCATCTCGTTTAGGGCTTGGACTTTATAATCGTTATCACCACATGGTAGCTATCAGGGGCTAGCTGACACGTTATAAAAGCCTAATGTAGCCAATGCACATTAGAGTCTTAGCCAGCACCTGAATTGTTTGCCAGAACACTTTTGAGATAGACTGTTCTTGTGGTATTTGTATCACTGGCAAGAAGCAGAAGTAGAGGAAATCTGGAAAACATTTATCAGGGAAAAAAAAAAATCTGTGAAGTGTTGCGGAGTCTAGAGGCAGATAGATGGTACTGAAATTCTGATTGCTTATTCAAATGGCTGTGGAGTTTGAGAGTCTTTCAGGCCCTCAGATCAGTATTTCACACTTTCTGATTGTGTTAGCAGTTGTAATCTGTTGGTCCTTTATTTTCCCTGCAACTCTTTGCCCACTCATGTTGCTCAAAGCCTGCGTTTTGGCATTGCTATCCCTCTAACTAAGGAAACAGGAGGATTCTGCCTACTGAACTCAGCCACTTGGAAATCAGCGGAAAAATATTTAGAGTATTAATAAAAAATGTATTCTTCTATTTCACGTGGCACTGGCCTTTCCTGTTTCAGTGCTGTCCCCAAACCGCATGCAGCATCCTGAGGTCTTTAGGGAGCATTTGCTATCTGATTAGGCAGTTGCATGTTAGGATGACAACTGGAACATAACCTAAAATAGCCATAAAGGAAGCAGAACAGTCCCTCGGGGAGAGATTTCTGTTGCCATTCATATATACCTCTCTCACACAGAGCTAATTGTGAGGAGTGCTATAACATGACTACCACATCTCCACTTGTGATGGGAAGTGGAGAAAAAAACTGACTCTACATAAATGCAGTTGGAATCTGGAGCACCCATTCACCAGAAAACTCTGATATTTCACAATATTTTTCATCCTGATGGATGGATGACAAAACTATTATGGTTTTCCACCGCACCAGAAGTACTGAGATGTCCTGATTGACCTCTGCCTGACATTTCTTACTGAGATAAAGTTTTTCAACAGACCAAAAGTGTAGCTGGTTTATGAAAAAAATTAACTGGAATGTTTCCACAGCAAGAGCCAGTTCAGCTGTTTTTGCAAGTCCCCAGGAGGTGTGATGGACCTCCTGGGACCCTCTGTGTCCCCTGCGTCCTTTGTGGGCAAGGATCTAAGTTGAGCTTCCTCTTGCTGTTGCTCTACCATGATTCTCCCAGGCTTTTTCATTTTGGTGAAAAAATACTTGATTGATTTGAATTGCTTCTCTTACTTTTGGGAATATTTGCATTTTCTCCCTTGCCTGGGCAAAGAGAAACTCGCCAAACATCTCAAGCAAATTTTGTGGGAAAGCTGATGTAAAATCCCTTTAATCAGTTGTGTGGAAAGGAGTGTATTTATCCTGTAAAACCCTGTGGTCAGATAACTTTCGATGAGAAATATGAGCCTGGGACTCCTTCAATTCATGCTTGATAAAAAAAGATTGAATATATTTTTGTCTTTTTTTCTTTAATTGTTACTCACTTCATTAGAAATTTACAGTAGAAAATAACATCTTTACACCTTTTGCTGGAAAACCCAATGGACCACTGGAGAATTAGTAAGACCGTGAATTTACAAACATGCAAAGAACCTGAGTAAGCGGGAATGGAAGGAACTTCTAATCAGACTGCTAAAAATGCCATGTGGCAGAATATAAGGAGGAAAGAGGGAAACAAATGCATGAGGCCCAAGCGTAAGAGGATGCCAGGCAAGAATGGTGGTGCATCCAGTCAGGAAATCCATGTATTTTACTAGAAGAGTGTCAAGTGCCATGTTGAGAATTCCCACCACTCAGCCCCTCTTGATCCCAGAGAGCACACACAGCTCGGCCACAGGGTATCCAGTGATTTTGAATGTTTTGTTGTCATCTCCCCGAAAAGCAATCCCTGAAGTCTCCAGCCTCTGTCCCAGGCTTGTGCGGCCACATTTATAGCAGAGTTCATGAGGAGTACTGGAGCAGACACTCATCCCTCATTTACATGGGGATGTACCCATGGCTTCTTATACTTATTTTTGGACTTTTTAATAATGTTGTGATCACAGCTGCATTAGTCTGAGGTCAGTGTTTCTCACCACTACGGGGAAGCTGCTTCAGAACCAGTGCTTTCTTCTTGTCTCAGACATTTGAATGGTCACCTTCAGCTTTCTCTGTTTACTTCCACAGAGAATATCGCATACCTTGGGATCTTCTAGATCCTATGAAGCCCGAAGAGAACTGGACTTGCCAGCAGGAGACAGTTAACACCTCTGGTTGGTAACAGACCTGTATCTGTCAGGTAAGTAAAGGGTGAGAAAGTGATGTTTGGAAGCAACAACCTTGGTTTTCCCCTGTTTTAAGCTGTGGTGGCAGCTGAAAGAGTCATCAGAATGGACCTACTTGTTCTATAACATATTCTCTTAGGATGTGAATTAAATGGCAGTGTTGGTGGGAGTTGGGCTTTTGGCTTGCAGAACTGTTTGTGCTACTGTGTCTTTCCAAGCCTGCAAAAAAAAAATGTTTCAGTGGTCAGAAGACCCAGGAGGGAAACAGGAGATGTCTGTGCCCTAAATGTCTGTCTGCAAGTGCCACATGGGTCCCTTGCTGGGTGCTAAGTGACCATGGAAATGCACACCATGGTCACACCAAATGGGAGCTGAGAAGCTGAGGAGTGCTGTGCTGACATGGCCCTTACCCTGTGTGGCTGGAGGCATTCGACACCTACTTTTAAAGCTTTTGTTCCAAGCAGATCACCTTTCTGGGAGGTTGCTTTGTCACTGGCAAATATGAGGGGACATGATACCAAGGGGTAGGCCTCTGTTATCTTTTAATTCCCTGCAACATGCCTAAGCCTGTCAGGTTATGGACCGTGGAGGTTAGTAGAAGAGTTGTTCAGCTGGCGGTGGAAGAGCTGTCTGTTTTCAGATGAAGTGCACTTAATGAGAGATTTTTGGAGCTAGCTCTTCTCAGTGTTTCCTATCACCTCATGACCTACCACTTTCCTTTTCCTGCCGATTAGTTTAATTTGAACATTAGTGTTTGCACCTTAACCTCCTGGTCTGCAGGGAGTGGGCAGAGGACATGCATCTGAGTAAAACGCCAGCAGTGGCTGATGCTATAAATCAAGGGATTTTAGAATCTGATGACAAACCAAATTCCTGTCAGAAAAGAGCAGAGCTGACCCCTCCCAAACTGTCATCGAAGCTGGGTCGTAAAAATCACAGCTGTCACCAAAGCATGCCGGGCCTCTGGGGGACATGCCATCCTGGGGACTCATCTGCTGCCTCCACAGCCAAATTCCAAGCCCTCAGGCACATTCCACTTGACATTTTGTCACATCTCTTGCTGGTGCATCTGTTCAGTGGCATTAACTCTTCCTAAATCACTTTATTCCTTTTTTTTCTCAGAAAAAACAAGGCTATGGAAGATGTAGAGGTCTGAGCAGTGGTCTGTGGCACGAAACGGGGTCCAAAAGTTTAAAAATTGGCAGCCTTTGGGGTAACTAGTTCTGTAGGCCATGTTGTTACAGTAATAGCATCAGAAATAAAACCCATGTTCACATAAACTTCAAAAAAATATTTTAACTCACATTCGTACATCCAAAATGATAGGAAATCTTCCCAGTTGTGCCCCCTTGAACTTTGGCACAGAGATCTGTTTCCAAAGGAGATGGGTGAGTGTGAAGTCAGGCCATGATGGCTACAGTTGACCTGAGATGACTGTACACTCAGGAGTGGCATGTAAAAGTGAAGATGCTGAGGCACTTTTCTCAAATCAGTTGATGGGGTCCAAGTTCTAAGATGCCTCTGTGTGCATGAATGAAAGGAATGTTTCTCTGTTCCACCTGTGCACGAGATAATAACCGAACTAGGTGACGTCAATCCTAGAGCCAAAAAACTAGCAGTCCTTACAACCAGGATGGGATAACTCTTATGACACAGGCATTGAAATTCACAGTTACAACTTGTCCAGCAAGGATAGCAGCACAGAGACTATGTCTCCAGACATTGGAGAGGCTGTAATGTACTGAAAAGTCACTGTTGTTTCAGAATCACAAAATTTGAATGCATGTGGGCTAGAGGTCTAACTAGTTTCCTAAGGATGGGGAATTGAAGACATCTGGCCGAGAAGAACCTGGGGAGTATTTGCTGGACTTCTCATGTTACTAGTGACAAAACTTCTAAGAGTTTCTGAAAATAATAGGTGGTCATTTCTTCACACGCAATATCCTGCATCCGGGATGAGGTAGTTCAGTACCAACTCTTGTGCTGGACAAGGAATTAATAACTAACCTAAGGGTCATTGGTAGCCTCAACGCCAGTGATGGCAAAAGTGTATTTGTCATGTGCAAACAGAATTGCATGAAACAGTAACTTAACTTTTATTTGAAACTCCAAAGCTTGTAAGTATTTCTGACTGGAAAACTTGGGAAAGCTCAGCTAAGCCTGGGAGTCCTTTGTGGATCCCCTACCAGACGAACGCTCACAAGAGATCATCGTGTGCATGTGTAAAATGTTATTTTGTTGGGCATGGATGGAAATATAGCTGAATGGAAATCACCCTGGTTAAAAGGCTATCTGAAAGCAGTGATTAAATAACAAGTTGTCAGTTAAAAAAATAGAGAAAGATAAAGTAGCAGGTGGTTAATATAATTTACAAATTTAAAATACATGCATGAGAAGTCAAAATAAAGCAGTTTTAAAAATAAAAGTGACCAGTGTGGCTTTAAAGAGAACATTTAAAAATATATCAGGAACAAAAAAAAAAAAAAAAAAAAAAAACCTTTTTTGGAAACAGGGAGGTTTTAGAAAAAAAAAAAAAAAAAAAAAAAAAAAAGCCTTGTTTGGATACAGGTAGCTTTAACAGCAAAATTGTAAAGTCAGAGGTGTTCAGTCCACAAAACTGTATTTCAGTTTTACAGATAAAATAAAGCAGGGGGTGGGGTTTGTTACATATGATACTATGGATGGAGTAAAAAGTTTGTGGTCTGTAGCAAAGGAAGGTGTGAGACAGAAGCTACTTAAATTAAAGAACAAAGTTTCTTGAAGTAGTGAAGAGGACTTCCTGAATCATACTCTTTTCACAAGTATTGGGAATCTGGGAAAATTTGGAAGTTTTGAAAGATTCTTACTTTTGCTCTGGGGGTTAACAAAGGGTAGAGCCATGTGAAAATCTTGAGACTCACAAATGCCCGTTCAGTTTCCAGCATGACAGCCCACAGTTTGGAAAGTAATGGCTCATAGAAAGTCACATGCATTGAAGTTCTCAGTAAAAAAAAGATCTCCCTTTGCCCTCAGTATGCTGAAAACCCCTTCAGTTCTGTATAACTCTCTAAACGAGCAACAGCTGAAAGTAAATATGGTTCATCAGGATTTCCCCTAGTTCCCTGCAGGTATCAGAAGGGAGATTTTCTTTGGCGTTCGGCTGACCAGTCATGTTCTGGTGTGCTTTCTGGCTTTTGGGGAAAGAAGTAACATTTGTTTTCTTGCTTTTTCCTGAGGCCCGAGAAATCGCCTAAAGTCAAAGACAGCTCTTTGCGTGGGAGCTGATCTGTGCTCCAAAGCGCTTCTGCTGTAGACGCCTGGGGATGATATCCTGCGCCACTTTGTTCAAGGTCACAGTCCCCAACTTACTTGAGATGCAGATTGGGCTTCCCCAAGGTCACACTGGCATAGACTTGGAGGGGGTTTCACCTTCTTCTGCGGTACAGAGTGCACTTTTTTTGCAGGGCTGTCAGTTGGATAGCTTCCCTGCTCCTGCAGGGATATGGGCACAGGGCTTGTCAGAGGCTTCTGCCGTGCCTTGCCCTTGGCTTTGGTCAGGCTTTGGTCTTGGAACTTAATGTAAAAGTAGCTGGGCAACATGTGTATCACAAGTCAGTGACAGACAGGAGGTCTCAGCAGACAGCCTGGTGGGCCCTTCTTCCCTGTGAATCTCTGAAAATACTTTCAAGAGTAACTTGAGAAGGTTCTGAACAATTATTAAAATTAAACATTTTATGGTCCACAGACCAGGTACATTTTACCAGAGAGCTTAAAAGAGACTTGCTGAAGAGCGCCCTGAGCTATTCCTGTTGATACTTCACATGTCCTGGAACACTGAGACAGTTCCAGATGACTGGAAAAAAAGCTAGTTGTTGTTCCTGTGTTCAAGAGGATAAATGGGATTGCTCAAGCAAACACAGGCACATTAGCCTGGCATCAATCCCAGGGAAAATTATAGAAAGACTCATAGGAGACATGACTGGTAAAGAATTAAAGGATACTGATGCAATTAAAGACCATTGGTGCAATAATATGGAGAGCAGATCCTGTTGGAAAAAATTAAGATCTCTTTTTAGAGAGTGATTACAACGTGACTGATAAAAGTACGTTTGCTGGCCAAAGCCCTTGATTTTGTGTGATGACTTTCTGATGTAAGCTTCAGCTTGTACAAATGTCTAGGCTGTGCTTGTTGGTGAAGAATCTTCCACTGACCCTTTTTTTTTCTTTCTTTCTTTCTTTTTTTTTTTTTTTTAATGGGAGCTTGTTTTATATAGGATTTTTCCCGTTTGGAGAATTGAAACCATATGTTTTGGTTTTGGTGTATATTGAAATATTTCAGTTTGCTAAACAGAAGCAAAGCTGTACTTGCCCATGATGCTGCAAAGTCTAATCACAGATGTAGGTGTAATATGCTTATGTATTTTGCTATTCCATCCTAGAAGTAGGCTTTTCTATAGGGTTACATCTCCATGAAAAGTTCCTGTGTCCATCCTGGATTGACTGCAGCTCTGTCTGAAATCTCATTCTTTATGCGGAAACCATGAGGACTCTCTGCGCTTACCTGGACAATTTCAAGCTTATCAATCTACAACCAAATCATGCAGACCGTGGATTCACTCAGCGGGCCTCTGGAGTTAGAACAGCAAATCTAAAGAGATAATCAATAGCTTTGAAAGCTCCAGGCCTCTGAAGTTGGAGCCTAAACCAACCTCTACCAAATGGAAAGAAGAAAGGCAGGGCTTACCAGGAATTTTACCAGTAGCACCTTATCTGCTAAGCCTTCTGCTGCAAAAGTCTCTTTGAAAGCAGCTGGTTCAGGCGACCAATGCAAAAGTGAGACTAGTTGCACTAGTGCTATGAGTTATGACAGCAGTGCGCAATGCTTCTGAGGATTTATAACATCCTCTTTGCTTGCACCACAGCTTTGTACTGGCTTAGGCAGCCTCTACCCTGCGTTGCTCTGGGGGTCTCACCTCTGGCAGCACATGCCATGTGGTGGATGGGTCAGAGCACTACGGTCCTACATAGCACAGTGGAAGCAGATCAGTGCAGGCACCCTTCCCACTTTAGCCTGAAGATTGGTCTTTAATTCCCTCGTGTTTTGTTGCTTTCAAAGGGAAAAAAAGACCATAAGGGTCTTTTCCTCCTCATTCCTCTCCTTGTCGCCTCTGTGTCTTTCTCAGTCTTCTCCCTGTGCTCAGCAACCCCCAGCAGTTCTTCCTTCCCTGTTCCCTAAGGTTCCTCCTTCCCAGACTGTCCTTCCCCTTTTTCTCTCTTCCTTTGGTCCCTTTCATTTTCTTTCCTAGCCACCCCTTGTCTCCAGCCTTTCTACCTCACAGACTCCCAGCTGGCAGCTTTCCACATTCCTCATCCTTGCTCCTGCTAGCTGCTGAGTTTTAACCTCTTGGAAACAATCTCTTCTCTCCCATATCCTTTAACCCGTTGCATCTGGAAGCTGGTGCTGACACAGCTGCAGCGGCAGAAGGGACCACTAGCGAACTGCCCACTCCCGTGGTTATCACTGCAGCCTCACAGCTGTTACTCTGCTTCCCAGCTTCCAGGTTAAAGGGTGGCTTTTTTCTTTTTTGGGGGTAGGATGGGGATACTTTGAATTTTGCATCAATTGCCATTCATTGGTTATTCCTGAACTGTTCCAATCCAAAAGGAAAGGAAATCAAATGCAACTGTGTAGATCCTGGATTTGCCACTTTTATCCTTCAAAAGAAATTTAAGAAGTCGCGCGCATATGGCAATGAAGAACCATCACAGAAAGGGATAGTATGTTACATAGTAAATATTGACAGATAGGCAGCAGATATCTGTCCCACTCCTTGCCTTTGCTCTCTCTCTTCCTCTCTTCACTCTTCTATCTCACCAGCCAGCCCTGTTTCTGCTTTCTTCCATCTGGCAGCTCTCAGAATAATCTCACCCACCTGTTAAATGAGAGAACGTCAAGTTAAATTTACAGCAGGGCCTGGAAACAGGATGCTACAGAAAAGTATTTTAATTAAAATCCTCTAATTGAATGCATGCTTCCTTGTGAAAAGGGAGCTGCCAAGAAGGGCCTGGTGTCACCACCTCTACCCCATTTGCCACGAAAGGAGGGCAATTGAAACCAGCTCTCAAGGTGGAAAGAGGAAAGGGCATTTCTTTTCCAGGGTCATCCTCACAACGCTGTTAGATGGTTCATGAGAGGTTTGCCCCTTTACCAGAATCAGAGCAGAAGATGGTACAACAGCTCTGCTACTTCTGGTCAGGCACTGCAGAGTAACAAGCAGCCACATGTGTGTAAGGATGGGGTAATATCTATGTGAAACCTGAACTCTGGGTAGAAATCTGACAAATACAAAGCCTGCCTCTGATGTGGAGATCACCATCGCACAAACTCTCCTGGGAGCCCTTCACGCTCCGCTTTGCTAGGCAATCAAGTGGGATTTTAAGACCTGGTTTTCTGCAGTTGCTGGCATAGATGCATGAATGGAGAGCAACATTTTGAGATGGAAAGCAAGATGGAAGTAGACAGCAAGACACCAGTGTCTGGGGTTCCCATTTGGAGAGTCTGGATGACCATGACTGATGCTTGTGGATGGGGCAGTGGACTCCCATCTGGACGCACTGTCAGCTTGAGATCTGCTGCAGAATATTAAATGCAGCATTAATATTTTAAACTGGAATTGTCCGATAACTGCACAGCGCTTGGAGAGAGGAGTAACAGACTGGGTGTGTTCAAACAAACAAGAGCGGGAGCCAGGAGGAAGTATTTGGGGAGAAGAGGGAATTAGCAAGTGCTGTAGAACTGCGTCACTGCAATGTAACTCCAACTCTTCTAAATACTATGCAAATCCATCGACACTATATACTTCCTGTAAGCTTGAAACCTCTGACTTTTCTTTCCTTGTTAGACAGTAGTTAACTGTTATGAAAAGAGAGTTGCAGAGAATAAAATGCACAGTACATGCCTCTATCTAAAGACTTAGTAATATTACTAACAATTCATGACATTCTGCAGTATTTACAGGTTTTTCCATTAAGTTGCCCACAACATGCAGAGGGGAAGTTTGGCACCACCACATTCCTGCACCTCCAGGCTGGTAAAGGTCATTTCCCGAGAGCCTCAGGTCACAGAGGAGAAAAGTTCCCGGCGCCCTCAGGTGTTTGCCAGCCCTCCTTCCTTGACAACAGAGAATCCTTTCATAAAACACATTCATTTTATGTTTCAATATTTTTATGCTTCATTGGCCTATTTAGAAATTGGAAAATCTTACATCCCCTCTTGAGAAATCTGGCAGGCATGTTTGGCTCATGCTGGGAAAGCAAAACCACTGGCAAACCCTCCAGCCTTTGCTAAAATTTAAAATGGACAGTCCAAGTGCTAAAGGCATCTGGGAATGCTAGGGAATCAAGCGTAAAAGAATTAAGACCTAGGGAAGGGTAATTTTTTTTCCACAGCAAATTCTGGGGTGCAAGAGTGACTTCCAGACCAACAGTACAGCTCCCCAAAACAGTAGGTAGGCCAGGTTTTTAGGGTAATGGAGAATAGAGAAGCCAAGACTTTTGTCTTTTCGGCTTTTTGAGTCTCACCTACATACTTGTCAAATGGAGGGTAAGCTTAGCAGCAGCTCTGAAAAAAGTCTTATTGAGTGCAGTAACAGTTTGCACACCAGGAGCAGTATTTGCCTATTCTTCAGCAATTCACATCACCAAATGTGCTCTGGAAAATGCTCAAGCATTGCTTTGGTGATGAGGAGCAGAGCTGGTGGACCAGGAGTGCAGGGCCAGTGCTGCAGATGTGGGGAGGGTGAGAACAGGGATAGGGATTGGAGAGAAGTTCTTAGGATGGCTTGGAAAAGAACTGCTGACAGTAGAGATTACCCTGCCAGCCAGAGCTCAAAATGGATATTTGTATACACATAACATCTTGTACAACCCAAGATAATGGAAATGTCCCATGAGATGCTTATCATGTTTTTTAAAGAAACACCTGGTGAAGATGCTTCACTGTATGAAAAACAATTCTAGCATTGAACTAGTGCACAAAAATGAAGAAATGCCCTTGAAAGACTGAAAGTTTCCGTAACAACATTGCTTTATAGCTGCATTAACCCTAGTGCACTACAAAAGGTATTAAATTATTGTGGAAGTAGGGTTCAGATCTTCAGCTGATGAAACATTTCTGTAGTTTGCAAAATTTGCATTTTGCTTCCTGCTAAAAAGTCTCAGGAGTTTGCAGGCATACAATGAAATATTAAGATTCTGCCTAAAATCCTTTAAGTAATCTACAGCACCACGAGTGTTCAGCCATAGATTTAATTTGGACCATATGAACCTCATGAGTCATTTTCAAGCAATCAGAAGGTAACAGTTCAAGAGCAAAAGACAGTAAAATACAGCTAGTACCTTACTACAAGACTTGCACAGTATACGCGCAGAGTGCCAGGAATATCCAGTCCTGCCCAGTTGTTATCAGGCTGTTAAGCTGATATATAAAAGACAGTGAGAAGTGTTGTCACTTGCAGCAGGGATCAACGAGGCTGACTGAGCTCCAGAGCAGCAACTGTAAGTAGGAGAGTCAGTGTCATTTTAAAGGAAGTTTTAAAAACAGAATAGAAAATAGGAAAGAAAGAAAAAAGCAGAGGTTCAGAGAGAGCAAGGCTGAAAGGAACTTCCCTGCAACCATTTAGTCCTTCCCTAATGCTCATGACGAGGAAAAGCTAAATGTGACCAGTCGCAGAGGCTCTGTAAGACCAGGCTGCTGTTGCCATGAAGCAAACACTCACCTGGTTCAAGGAGGGCACAACTGAGGCAAACTGTCTGCAAGAGGAGGTGGGTTAGGCCAATGGATGGTTGTTTTGGGTCTCCTGTTAAACCCTGTGCCGCAGTTGACCTAGAAAAGCGGGGGATGGCAATGAAAGGGCTTCCAGTCAGTAGATGCTTGTAAGAGACAAGCCTTGCCAGCACGCTGTGATGCTATCTGGCTGCCTTCTTGTGGCTTTTGGCAGCCTCAGTAATTTCAGCCACTGTCTGAGAAAGTTGTGGCGACTGAGCTCGCCGTTCACTTCTCGAAGCTGTCACTCCAAGTTGGGTGTGAAGCCAAGCGGTGTGGCCAGAGACCTGTGTGGGTGTGAGAAGCTGGCCCTGTCTTCTGTCAACTTACATCTGCTCTTTGAGGACACAGCTCCAATTTTTAATGCTGCCAGCCTGGTATGTCTCACTGCTCCACTGACCGTTTTTAAGGAAAATGTTAATCACATGTATTAGTTACCAAGAAAAGACTGTAACATCCAAACCACTCAGGTTAGTAGCATTGTCACTGGCACACTCCGGAGCTTAAGGCACATCTGAGTCATTACCATCAGCTAAATGAATGTAATCTTTTTAATGAGGGAGTGTTGCATTTTGCAAATGTTAAGGCTTTTAATGGAAGAACCCATCTAGTGTGAATGCGTCTCTGGGGATACCACCTTGTCACATACGAACGGCAAACCAGAGATGTGAATCTCCAGAAGATCCTGGTGAGGCCCTGGAAGTCACCCACATTGTGAACAATCTGTGTGACACTGCTGAAGGGCTTGTTTGAGGATGAAAGTTTCCAGGCTGCATACAACTGCAACTGGATCTCTGCCCACTGCTAGAAGGTATCAAACTGCTTGAACGCTTTGGGGTGCTTGAGGTCCGGAGAGTGCACAAGTGCTTTCCATTGCTTAGCAGCTGCTTACCCTTCTCCCAGAAGTGGGTGGGAGCTCCAGAGGAGTGTGCTGGATCCATCATTCCTACCCTTCCTTCTGCCCATCCAGGACCATGTCCCGGAGGGACAAGTTTTGAACACCTGATGATGTAAAGGAGAATCCCAGGTGTTGTTCAGAGGAAAGGTTTGACTCTTAAGAGATGTAATGAAAGCCTGCCTATGCTTGAAATTTTATCACATACTGTAAGTTCCCAGATTACTTTGGTGACCAGCTATCTGGAGCTAGGCTGTGTCGCTGGGTCCTGGGAATACCTTCAATTTTCTCCATGCTTTTGATAGGTGATGAAGAGCTGGGTGCTCCCAATCCCATCAGTGCCCTCAGCGACTCTTTTTCCAAGTTGGCTGTGTGCTCTGAACCCAGATTTGCTCCTTGACAATCATGGCCAAGAGCAGGGAAGCAGTGTGAGCCAGGGTGGGCGAAGCCTGCAACTGAGACAAACTGAATAATCCCAGCTCTTAGGCTCACGCCATTCTCAACCAGTTCATTCCACCTCTCTGTTCTCTGTTAGCTGGGCCTTACACCAACAGCCCCAAAGAAAGGCAAGAATGGCGATTCACTATGTTTCAGAAGTGCTATATAACTCCGAGGGACTGCATTGCTCCCATTGTTGCCATTTGTCACAATCAGCTGGTAACTGTGCCCAACCTTATGCCGAGCAGTCAAGCAGGAAGCGGTAGCAAAAAAGTCCTCCCCACTTTTAGTAGAGTGTTACTCCATTAAGGCTTGGTGTGCTCTAGGAAATGTACTCAAACTGGGATTTCCGGGAACAGATCCTCACCCTTCCTGGAAGCCCAGTATGCGCAGCCTGTCCCAAAACTCTGCTAAAACTTATCTGCCTTGAGCCATGCACTGAGTTTTTTGAGCCCACAGCAAGTTAAGGGAAGGAAAGATATCCCACCCCAGGTGCTACTCATCCAAGAGTCAGAACCACGCCTGCAGCTCCTTCTCCAAATCCATTTTGCGCCGACATTGGTTTAAGCATCGTGTAACTAAACACGTGGCTTTCATTGCTTTCACCTATTTCTTCACTTTAATGCCCAAAGGGACATTTTCCCAGCTCTTGACTCATATGTGGTTTTTTCAAGTTCAAAATACAGCTGTCAATCCCACAAAAAACATGGGCTCCCTTTCCTGCTCTTCCCCTTCCTGGAGAAGGAAGGGTTGCTGTTTGTCTCTCTGCTTTTCCCCCTCTCCCATTGCATCCCTCCCAACCTCTCCAAGGCTCTTCCCTTGCCTTTCTCACAATTTTCCTTACTGCTGTGTGCCCCCCTCCTCTCCTCTGCAGGCCTTTGCTGTTCACATCCTCACTCTGGACCACTCTGCCCTCTCTTCTTGCTGTGCCTCGCATTTCTCTCTGCTCCTTCAAGCTCACCCATGCTATCCATATTGCTTTTGGCCTCCTCTTCCTCCTGCACCCTGGGCTCTCTTGTGCATCCCCAAGCTAACTACAGCTCCCCATGCCACTCTCACTACTTGTCCCTGCTCCCCAGGCTCTCCCTATTCCCTGCTTGGCTTTCTAAGAAGCTGCCCCTTCCCTCTGCCTTTCTAGGCTCATTCTCCTCTAGCTGTAAGTGGCCTGCCAGCCTCTTAGAGGCTTTCATTTCCAGGAGCATCCAGCCAGTGGAAGACTATTGCCATCTTGGCTGAAGGCCGTCTCAATTCAAAGTTACTGGGAGTGACTGCTCTGTTGGTCAAAAATCTGATAGAGAATGTCGGAAGATGGAGCCATTTTGGATAGTGTTGATTTGTGTCATGAGGGAAAAATATCAGTACTGGGTTACTCAAGCCTCGTTAGACATGGTTATATGTCTCTCTTGTTCTTTTCTTGGGCTCCCTCCTTTCTCCTAAAGGTTGTTCAGCCTTTCTTCTGTCCTCCATGACTTTTGCTTTTCTTTTTTCCTGCCATTTTTTTCCCCTGATGTTCAGATTATAATGAGGGGTAAATTAATTAAATTGAAAACAAATGAAAAATAATGAGTCTAAAAAAGTACCTTCAAGACAATGTTCAATCACAAGTATAGAAAAAGCTGATCTTGAAGTGCCTGCACAAATCGCAGAGAAAGACTCAAAACCAAACTGCATGTGAAACTGCAAACGGGGCGGAGCGGGGAGCAAAAGGAAAATGCATGACAAATTCACATGAAGTGTCCCAGACAGCTTTTGTCTGCACAGAAATGGTTTTATGGGATTCTCTGCAGAAAAAGGAACAAAAAAATTAAGGAGTTGAGTTCAAAAGATCAAGTTGCATTTTCATTGATCTCAGACTTGTAAGAGCTGCCCCATCAATCACAGTTGCTTAAAAATTCCTATTAATGGCCTCAAGTGCTGGGGCTGCCCATATGGTTCATCTTTGTAACATTTGGGCATCTCCCTGGGAGCAGTGTGAGATCTGTCAGTGTCAAAGCCAGACACTCTGTGCTCATCCCTACATTCCTGCAAGTGGTGTAAGGAAAATAGTATTACTACAGGACTGAGGAGCTCCATCTGATCCATGACAGAAGTAGCAGCAGAGGATGGGAAAAGAATAAAGACCAGAAGATTTGGCTTTCAGGGATACTGGGGACAACTGCAGCCCTAGGTAAAAATCCCAGTGTGTAGTTCAGGAGGTGTAGGAGACAGCTTCAGGCCAAGGTGCTGCATGGCATTGCACAGAAATAAACACCTCTTTGCTCTTAAGGAGCTGATGGCTGGTGGAGGCTTTCAAGACTGGAAAGCAAAATTAAGAGGAGAATCCCCTACCATTATACTGAATGATGTGATTGACACCACAGTAGGCTGGAAGTCGTCAGGTACAGCTCGAGCTCGTCTTGTGCCGAGCAACAAAGTCAGCATGATGGTAAATCACTGAACGGTGATTTTTAGATAGAGCTTTGTAGGTGTACAGACAGGAGCTGTGCTCCTCGCTGGTAGCTGACTCATGCTCGTGGGCAGCAGATGTGCTTTTACTGAGCTGAAGACTTTGGCTGCAGGCTTTGGCATATGGATATCCGTATTAATATGGATAGAATATTAAGAATGTGCTTGATGCTGAGCACCTTCCCCTATTGCAGAGGACTATCCCATCTAGCCAAACTGTCTCCATGCCCTTAATGCCTTCAGTTTTCCTTGGAGACAATTCAGATCCAGAGCCAAAATTCAACAAACAAATCTTTCTCTCTAAGGGGCACAGTTTCTCTTTGTAGTAAGTTCTCCTTCTTTCTTGCGTTGGGGAAATTGTCATGAGGATGCATTTCTAAACTGGATCTTCAACTCAAGTCCACATTGGACTTAAGTAGCAGCAAAATAACTCAGAAATGTGCACTGAAAATAATTGTGCTGCAGCCTGACTTTGGTAAGAGTTAGAGCATTCACTTTGCCACTCTTGCCCCAGAAGTTGTGACAGAGCAAGTAGGAGCCACCTACCAGGTGGCCAGCAGGTCCTTTGACTTTGCAGGATCTTTCTGCAGACAAATCTGCAAGGGGAGAAGAATATTCACAATCCCTACTCCCCTCATGCTATTGATTTGCTCCCAAATGGGTCACAATTTATCAAAAAAGGTGAATTATTTGTAGATAAACACGGTCAATGCAGTGTCAGAGAGCAAGTGATCACTTTCTCTCCAGGTGGGCTGAGAACTATGTGGGATGCAAAGCTTAGGTGCTGCTCACACTGGGCCAGGGCTGAGCAAAGGTCCACCTCCTAAGGTGCCAGCAGGGGAAGTACAAGTAATGCTGTGAGAAAAGTTGCTTGCCGCAGAAGCAGGAGTAGAGCTGAGATGTCAACAGTGTCAGCCCTCCCTCTTCAGAGAGCCAGCCTGCTGCAGCGAAGTGCTTCCAAGCAGGATTAAAGTTAAACTTGTTGAACTGAGGTCTGCCACACGTTGCGTGTGCAGGGACACTCTGCCGCTTCTCATCCTTCGTACACACACATGCACGTAGGCATGCACAATTCCTTCACAAGCAAGCTTTTTACAAGCAACAATGCTGAATTTCAGTGTACATTCACTATTTCACACATTTTCATCTGGTCTCCTTTTTCTCACGTGCTTATGCATCAAATTCTTGAGGGGAAAAGAAAGGTTGCCTGCGTTTTCTGGACATATTTTTCTTGCGGGTTCTACAAAGTTTCTCTCTTTGTAGCGTCAAGAAACCACTCTATTTTCTCTTGGCCAGTTTGATCCTGCTTTGTGCTCGCAGGAGAAAGAACACTTTTTCTGGTGGCTGCCTTAGGATCCCGGCAAGATGCCATAGTCAGTGAGATGAGAAATGGTGACCTCATGAATAGGGGGAGGGAAAAGAGGGGGTGAGACTGAATTTTTGGTTTTCTACATTTAAATCCCATCAGGCTTTGTGTTTTCATTTCAAATTCTTTCCAAAATACTGTATCTATTTTCCTTCAAGATACTATGACCGAAATGACTTTACGCTTTGCCTCCACTGATTATTTTTCTAAATAGAAAGAAATTATTTGTCTTCAAAAGGATTTAAAACTCACCCAACAAAAAGCACCCAGAAATAAAGCAAGAAGTCGGAAGATGTGAGTACTGTGGAAACAGGCAAGTCACAAACGAGTTAAAGTTCTTTACACATGGCCAAGTTAAATAAGACCTGGAGGGAGACATGGTTCTCCCCCAGCACCCCCTGAACTCTGGGGTGTGGACTCATGAAATGCCTGGGAGGCAAAGTTGGCCCCCATTGTGTCTTGTTTAATTTGGCTGCTTGAAGTACTCACTTTTTTTGTAATTTGGCTCTGCCTACAGCTCTCATACCTTCTCTTAACGTAAATGTCCTTTACATTTTCAACATGCCTTTTCCCCAGCCCTCCATACCATATTGTTTGGACAACTGTCTCTTTTTCTCTGTGCACCTACGCAAGACTGCTGGCACAGGGCTGTGTTTGTCTGCACACAGAAGGAGAGTAAAACCAAACTGAAGAGCACTGTCGGCCCAAGTACCCTGTTTCCAGGGGTGCACTTCGCAGCTCTGCGTGGTGGTAAGGAGCCGACAATTGTGCCCCGGAGATTTCCTCTGGCCAGCAGCAGGACTGCTCTGGAGCAGCACGCAACGGTCAAGTTCTGCTGCCTGTGCAACCCACAGCCTTTGCAGCCTCAGCTGGAAACTCTTTCACCACCGCCTTGCCATGAGTTAGCGATAAAATACTAAGTTGGTCCCACTAAGCCTGCATGTCTGGGTGATGTTGAAACAGTGACGTGAGAAATACAGCACTGACTACCTGTGCTTGGTGATGTCAGTCATCAGACAGACAGCTCTTCCTCCTAATCTGACTTAAATGCTGAAAGTATAAATGGAGCAACATTACCTTTAATGCAGAACAAAATTGGCAAAGGTGGAGACTTCGCCATCGCTTCTACCAGTGATTACAGTTTTGCAATAAATGGAGCAGAGACTGGTGTAGGGTATGCATTGTCAAGGGCAAGTCTTTTGTTCAGTTTACTGGTACGTAGAATGGAGCTATACTGCTTTGACCATCAAGGGCAGTGCAGGGATTACTTAGTTAAAGTCTCTAAATGCTTTGGCCATGGAAGGCAGAGGATAAATTTTCAAGTACTATCGCAAAGAGGAGGTTGTAGGCATTTTTCTGGCTGTATAAAGCCACACAGATTATCTTAAAAATTAATCAACATAAAATAGGAAAACCTGAAATTGCATGTTGTTGCTATATGAAAGTCTTTATTTAGACATAAATGCCCAACAACTTCGCTGAAAAGCAGTCAACCCATTCTCACACTGAAGGAGGTTCAGTCTGCATTTGCAGCATTAGAAATGTGCTCACCCTAAAGTATGTACCTGTCTGAAAGGGCAAGGCCCAAAGTGGGTGAGAAAAATGCAGGAATGGAAGAAATGCCAGCTGTTGTGACCAGACCAGAAGGTTGTGGGAGCGCATCCATCCAGGTCACTGCAGACTGTCTTTCAGGGGCTGCTGGGTCAGGGGACATTGTGTCTGTGTCTGGGGACAGCACTGAGGACAGAACTTGTGTTCTTTCCTCTGTACACCACCAAAATAGTCCTAGAAGCGAGAGTCCTGCTGCAACGCCTCTTCAGGGATTGAACACCAGCAGCCAATAACATTTTTCTTTCTGTTATTGCTGTGCAAAAAAAAAAAAAAAGACCCAGAAGGAAATCTGAAAAAGTGCAGTAAGAAGCCAATGGGGCCACGAAATGGAAATGGATGGCTGGACTCTTTGGGATTGTTACAGGCAGCTCTGGTTCAGTGAGATTTGCTGGGCTGCCGCTTTGCTGGCCTGGGAGATACATTAGAAAATGGTATTTAGAAATCATAAATAATCTCATTATATTGTAGCTGTTAGCATTCTGGGAAACATGGATAAAAGTAATGGAGAACTGAATTAAAGAACCCCCCCAATGGCACAACACTGAAGGGAGCAACAGCTGAAGGGAGAAAAAAACCATAGATATTATGGATGGATGAACCTAGAGAATTTTTTAGGTTTGGATTCAAGCTTAATTAAAATTGTGAACTCCCTGCTTGCCTTGTAGGGGCAACTCATGGATGCTGTATGTTGCTCCTTCTGTTGTAGAACTGCTGGACTTAGAAATGGAAAATAGCATTAGCACTGGGCATCTAGTCCACAGCCCACCCAGGACTGCTCCTGCAGGACTTTCCTGAGCTTTAGCACTATGACCCTGTTCCACAGCTAAACTCAGCTTGTCAAGCTACTTTACTTGATATTCCCCTTGAATTTCCCTTTTCCTGCTGTATCTTCTCTTCACAACATGTTATATATGATGAAAGGTAAATCATTGCTGAAACTTGGTGTCAAGGGGTGTCAAACTGCCCTGAACATAGGTCACATGGATTTTTATATGGCTATGGCCCCATTTCATAGATACTGTTCATTGATGCTAATAAGATGAACACTGAGTAGTCTACCAGCTTAGACCTGAAAGAGATGGACATCAGCAGATCCCTTCACATCAGGTATCACGGCACGCTCATACACTCACAATGTGAATATGACCTGGATATTAGAAAGGAGAAGGCAAAGAACTAACGCCATAAGACAGCTAAGCCTTGCTCGCCCTCTCTCCCCCTCTCTCTTTTTACTATTTATAAGCCTTAGTTGACAGCTTGAGCTACAGTCACGTTAGACAGATGTTTCCAGCCTTACATTTCTCCTATGCCATTGCAGAACCTCCCCACCCCATCCTGCATGGTGGAAAACACAGACCCCAGAATTATTTAGTTCCCCAATTTGGATTTGTGCATGATTTAAGACAGGAGCCAGGGTCTTCATTTTTCAACAGAAAGCACATATGATAAATCAGGAATCACTATTAAACACGTTTTTAACTCTAGAAGTTCTTTGAATCAAACTGTTTCCTTTCCAGACCATGGCAATGATGGAAAATGCTTCCCAGGTCCCCTGTTACAGGGACAGACAGCTGAGATAATAACTCCTAATACTTCATGGTGTTTGTGTCACCCTGGAAATAAATAAAGAACAATTAGGCATAGCACAAAACCACTCATGTTTCTGTACAGACAACATAACCACTTTATGTGGTTTTAATTGTGAATGTTTAGTGATTAATTGCCTGATATATTTAGTAGCTATAAACAGTGTTTAGAATAGCGTATACAGTGTAAACAACAAATTTAATACAGCACATTTTACGTTTAAGGAGTGAATACGTTTCCTTTCAAAGGCTGATTTTTTTGTTGATACCATTTTTATCTTTGTGGTCAGAAGCTAGAGCGTCGCAAGCTCCTGTGGACAAGTTCAAATTCTCCATCCAAGAAGGAGGGCAGTTTATTCATTATTCAAAAGTATCTGAGCTATTCACAAAACATCTTTACAGACTTTACGTTGTCCCTTTTGCTATGTGTTCATGGCCGGTTCTTTCTTATTTTGGATGTGTGCACTTTATTTTTCATTTTTATGTAGGTTTCTTGAGGCTTTTTAACCTCGTTTTACATACTCTTTTATTCTTTTTAAATCTTTTTCCCTCAGTTCACCAAATTTTTCTTGGTTTCCTCTGGTCTTCTGTAAAACTTGAGACTGCTCCCGACTTTGTAATGTTCACAGAGTTAGGAGCTGGAATATTTTATGGGTAATTCTACAGCTGTAGGAACTGATGAACAAAACTGAGTGCAAGACGGTATAGAAGTGGAAGTGATTTTTATTTAGTTTTCTAAAAAACATGAGACTGCCAATGCACACATGGGACTCACAAGCTTCAAATGTATGTCTCCAAGTATTCTGGGCAGAATGACTTGCATGCAAGGGGAGATCACCACCGGACCTTCACTTCATCTTCTGGCTTTCTTATCACTGGTGGTAATGAATTGGGTTTTAGATGGGTCTTTTATACATTTCAGGAGTCACAGGTACTGAGCTTTCACCTTGGAATCTTGGTTAATTACCAGTCGTAAACCTTGGGTGACATTGCTGCACATTGTCTTCTCCGTCCTCATTTTGGGTAGCTTGCCGTTAAAGCTTGGCTTCTTGTTGGGGTTACAGGAAGAGAAATGGCACAAACAGACACAGTGTGCTGTAGTCTTGTTGCCGTCCTCCTGTTACTGGATTGCAGGTTTTCTGCTGTTGAGTTATCCGTGCTGTGATTTTGGTGAAAGCAACACATTCCTCAGTGTTTACCAGTTTTGCTGCTGTTGATCATGTCCCTGGCTATCAGTACAGGCCATTCTTTGAATCCTTGCTCTCGTGTTCTTCTGGTGCTTTTACACACACACATCTGCATTCATACTTCTAACTAATCTCAGTATTTCTGTATACAGACCTTTGCATAGCAACATAATATAAACCATGGAGTACAGTCCTGGCCCTGGTTTGGATGGTTGGCAGGCTCTACTTAAGTTTATGCTGGGTTAATTGCAGTGCAACTTGTTCCAGCTTTACTGGAAGAGGCAGATGCAGGTAATTACATCAAGTCCCCAATCATGAGACCTCATTATTTATTTAATATATCAAACTGACCGTAGTTTTTCTTTGCGTCTCTTCCTGGGCCCGTTACACCAGCTTAAAATGCAACTGTATTAATGTGCGATTGCTTGACTGCACATGAAGGGAAATGTTCTAAACCAGCTCAGGTAGGAGAGGAACTCGAGGCCGTGTCACCCCTGGGCACCCCCGATTCTTACAAAGGAAACACTGAAAAGGCAGCGGGTGCTGCAGCGTGTCCCCAGGGCTGTCATCTGTGTAGCCTGGGGGGAAAAGCCCCTCCCAGGCACAGGCACCTTCACTGAGAATGACTACAGGCAGCCTGCCTTTTTGGCTGAACCAGCGCCATCTTCCCCGTCACCCGAAGAGGAGGGCTGATGCTCTGTGCTCACAGCCCCACTTGGGCCAACTCTGTGTCTCTGCAGTACTGCTGCATCCAGTCAGCTGGAAAATAGTGCCCTGAGGTGTGTACGGCGCTGGATGCTCAAGGGGAGACATGGCCTAGCAGAGCCTGGGGCTGCTTGTGAAAGCATCCGAAAGGAGCCCGTAGAAGTCACCCTATCTCAGCCGAGAAGGGCATTATCCAGCTGAATGTCAGAGCTTCCAAAATGCTCAACAAATTCAGAACATTACTGGAATAAGAACAGCATCTGTAGGAACTTCAACCAGTGTAAAATTATACAGGCTCCTAATCCTTCTCCCCCACAGCATGCAATGAGTTCCACATTGAGTCAGAAAAATAGACGAGCTCAGTGCTCCAGAGATAGATTATTGCACAATTGACCCTACTGTGGAGGTTTATTGCTCCTCCCTGAATCAGCCGATGCCGACCACTATCCAGCACAGAAGCCATGCTCATCACTGGGCTGTCGCAACACGGCAGCATGCAGCCATGTGAACTGCTCTTTTCCAGTCCAGTCCTCCACTCAGACAGGCTAGAATTATTGGAGATTTTTATTGTAGAAAGCAGCTAATATTTAAAGAGGTGTGCTCCATACACTGCTCCTGCCATTTGTGGTCATGTTACTCTTCTGGGGTGATCAGCAACAGTTACTGACATGGAAAAACAATCCTTGAAAAGAGTTCCAGGGATTTTAGCTGTATTCTATACAGTTTCCTAGATAGCAATTACAGAAAAATTAGAAGGAGCAGTCAGAAAACTGAGTGAGCCGCTTGTCCAGCAGAAGTTTTGTAGGTCAGCAGCAGGCTACACAAACCCCTCCCAGCAGCAGACCAACAGACAAGCTCCCAGAAATGGTCCCATCAGTGGACTCGAAAGGCTGGGTTACAGACCTGGCCAAAACGCCCGGTCCTGCAGGCTGGTTCTCTAAGGAGGAAACAGTGCTGAAGGAATCAGATGTTCCTTAGATGGGAACGGGCTTATTTATAGCAAATTACCCCTTGGCCATACCAGCACCCTCCTCACAAAATTCTGTCACTGCTTTTATAGCTGCATTTCTAGCGCATCTGTAACATGTAATTGGCATGCTCAGGCGTTCCTCTGCCCAGTCCTTGGGTGCGCTTTCATGTTGTTGTTGCTTGGTTTAGAACGATGCCCAACAAGCAACATCCAGCAAAACTCATCTGCTAGTGCTAGTCTAACACGGGATGTGTGCTCTGGGTGAATGCGCCTAGTTGTGTCGGGGAAAAAAAAATCTGAACAATTTTTTTTTTTTTTAGTGGCAAATGAGCCCATGGCAAATGTCAGCCCTCACCTACATCAGTAAAGTTTCCCCCAGCATGCAATAAATCAGCCACACTAGCAGATCATCTGCTGTAATATTTGTTACAGTGTATTTAACATAATGTCACAGGCTGTGTATCTAATTTGCATTTATGTTTTTGCCCTGAGCATTTTGCTTTAGCACATAATACTTGCATTCCCTCCAAGAACACTATGTCGCATTGGAGTGCAACGTCCTGGTTTTGCTGAGCTGCAGTGACTGTGGTCACGGTAATATTTATGTCCTGTGCCTGTCAGTGTGTTAGGGAATGAAGCTAAATAACTTTGCAAAGCTGACAAACCTGCTCTGGTTATTTTTGCCCCATCCTTTTCATTTGTGTAACAAGTTTCCAGGTTTGCATTTGGAACAGCCTGTGGTACAAGATAAGGGATCTCCTATCATTGAGATTTCCACTACACTTCCTGGCATTTGGATCGGGCTTTTAAAAAAGGGTACTTCTTCGAAGAGGCACATGATGTTTCACCTTTTAAATTTGCAGCATCTAACTGGGAGATAGAGCCTTCTCTTCTCCTGGACTCGAAGCCAGAAGCCTGCATGGGCTAAGAGCAAATGGGTCAGCCGAGGAGTGGTGGAATAAAGACCCCCTGGTTTCTGCAGCTCTTGGTAGATCCTCTGGTGTCTAATAACATGCATATGCCAGATGAAACTTGGGGTGGAGGGGCGTGCATGCAGGATACCTGTTCCTTGGGTGGCTTCTTTGAGTGAGGAGATGTCACATGGTGGCCTTCCCTGCACTGGGAAAATGAATAAGGGCCCCTGTTCTCCTCCCCTGTCTCTTCTAAAGAAACATGTGAGAACTTACATCTTTGCGACTGTGACCACACTATCAAAGCTGCTTAAAGTTGGCCAAGGGGTTCAAAAGTTCGTGGTGAAGTAGGGAAGGAAGGAAGGGGAGAGGAACCACACAACTGCTGCCTCTGCCCCCCACGCACACACGCTTTGCAAATGAGCAATCAAAGGGCTCCTGGATAAGAGCATGACCACGCCGTGAGGGCTCTCAACCCCTGTGGTTAAGGCAGTCACCCAAGGAAAGGGAGTCTTCCGGGGTGGCTGCTGTGTGTACTGCAACCCGGACCGCCCACTAGGCGAGCTGGTCCCAAGCGGATCTCCCAAACTGGCCCCAGTGCATCTCTCCCGTTGTCCATTGCCATCGCCTCTTCTCTGGGAAGCCTCAGCAAAAAGTGGCAAATGGCTCAGAGCCTTGTGTCCCTACGGTGGTGGCAAGGGGAGGAGAGCCACTGCTGTACAGGAGATACCTCTGTCATACCTGGGTCCCCTTCAAATTCAATGCTCACCTCGTGTTTTGGTGGGGTGTCAAGGCCTTAAACAGGTTGTCTGCTCAGGGGAGTGTTTTCCTGGGAGGATTTCACCTGTGCACCTAACTGAACACTAAGTAAATCATTTTAACATGCTTTAGCCTGCTATTTTTGATACTGCCCTCCAAACACTGCTCTGATTTTGCTTTGCACAGTGACAACCAAGGAAAAAGTTTACTATTTTTTTCCCATTTCACTGTTAGCTTGTTTTTGATCCTTGTAGACTGTCAGTGTAACTTTCACACCGAGTCATATTTGTGTACTTACAATTTTACATCTTGGGACAGGGAAGCCTCTCTCAGTTTTTTTTCTTGTTCTTTTTCAATCTTGATGCTGAATATTCTGATCCTGAATCAACAAAACACTTAAACATATGCTAAGATGAAGAAATAACTATCTAGCTAACTAAGCTCTCTCATTTTATATATGTGCCTCTTAAGAGCTAAATAAATATGTCTATAACTATGGCCAATAAATATGGTCAATAAATTGAATGGAGTAACATTATCTCAGAAGATATCTGAAGATATCTGAAGAGCTTGGTTGGATCAGGGACAGGGTGCTCAATACCTTTGAGGGATCGTATTGCTGAAGAGTCTGGGTGACAATTTCAAAGCTCTTCCCCACAGATTCCTACTAAAATGCGTGGAATCTGGGATTCCAGTTCTTCACACTAACATTGAAGGTTGTGCCCCACATCTGTCTTTCGCTTTCTTCAGCGACTCTTTCCAGTGATAATTTTTGATGAAATTAATTTTTTTAATCAATATTAGAAATATATAATCAATATTTTCAATATATTCAATATAATCAATATTTTGATGCTGAGAATTATTTTGATTTTGTTGAATCACATTCTCTTCTTAGCTGAAATACAGACTCACTCACAAAGAATTAAATGGAATAAATAAGAAAGAGCAATCTAATGTAAATAGCCAGCAGAAGGAAATACTGGTTCACACAACATACTATTAACCTGTAGAAATCATTGCCACAGGATGGAGTCAAACCCAAAAGCATGGCAAACCTCAAAGCACAGATTGAAGAGGATTTCTGAAAGATTCTGAAAGGACTTTACAAAGGCTACAAAACTCCTTGTTTTAAGATTAAACCAAGAATTAATTATTAGGGGTAAACAGAAGACAACAATGGGAGGGACAGATTCTCTCCCATCCGTAGTCCCTCCAACGGTTTTCGGCAGCATCCACGGCTAGACACAGAAAAGCCAGAATACAGTCAAACAGACTAGGCACAGAACTGGGAATGGTATTGGTATATTTATCTTCCCCTGTAAAAATAAAAATTAAGAAATGCTTGCAGAATTTATCTTTCAAGGTCTTTCTACCTTCCTGGTACTTTTTCAATTCAGGAAAAAAAGGCTTATTGACACAAGGAAAGCCGTAACTTACAGCCAGGCTTGGGGTGACTTCAGCTTCCCCACTGCTTTCAGTGTTAATGTCTCAATCTTATATTAGAAATGTAGTGCAAATGAAAAACTGACACATATGCCAAAATTACATTTAAAAATGAGAAACAAATTATACTGTAATTTGTAAGTATTATTTTCTATATTGACTGTAAAAAATTATTCTGAAGAGCTTTTTATTAGACTTTAACAATCAAAATAACAATAGCTGTCCATAAGACACGCTTCCTGTGAAGGCAGGCACCTTAGAGATCCCAAGCACTCAATTTTTAAAATTTTTTAAGAAGACAGAATTTTTAATTGTATTGTAATATTGCTTACCGTGTCTTCATTTCCTCTGTTGTGCAAACACGTGTGGCGATATTTTGAAAATGTCTGTCTCTAGAAGACTGCTGAGGAAACCTCACAGACAGAGAAAAACACAGAGGGAACAATTGCAAAGATTTATTTAGCGCATTCTGTGCTTGGCACTTAGAAACAGAGTTCCGTGCATAGGGCAAATCTTTATACACCTTTTTCTTCATACATATTTTACATACCATTTTTATTGCCCTCTTTTATATTCATAATATTGAATCCCCCACTAGGCATATAAATACATTTATCTACAACACCTCACAACAAATCTCAATAATATCTGTATTCTGTTACTTGGTATTTGCATTTTCACACAACTTAAATGCATAGCTTGCACCAAGCTACAATTGTTTTCTTATTTTTAAAGGATTTGAAGAAAAAAAAAAAAGAGAAGAAAAAAAAACAGAAAAGAAAGACGTCAAAAGGCAATGATCTATTTGGTTAAACAGAGATCATGTGGCAGGCGGGAGGTTGGCGAATACTCGACCTCACTGTTGCTGAAATGCTAATGGTTTTCTATGGCAACTCTTGCATGCAAGGTGAGGGAGGCCGGCTGCGCTTCTGTAGAGCAGAGCTCTCTTTTCTCACTGCTCTTCCCCGTGAGCTCAGTCTGGACAGTTTCCTCCCATTGGGTTGAGTGCTATGGGACACACAAAGGTTCCCCACAAAGGCTGTCGTCCTTTCAGTTTGGGTGCATCGCTTTGGGTCGCATCAACAGGAGCTGCGCCCCCTCTCCCCCATGCATCTTTCCGAAGATCAGTCCCTGCTTATGTCTGAGGCTCACTCGTAGGTTAAAACTTTTCTCTCTCTTCTCTCTCACCTCTGTCTGCAGGCTGGGTGCTGGTAAGCTCTACCCTCGCAAAGCAACAGCTTGTCGGGCAGAGCCATGGTGAAAATGCAGAAACCTCTTTGGGAGGAGAAGCTCCAGCGCAGCAGCACCATTCCTGTGCTACAGCGGGAGAAGGTGCCACGGGCCACTGTTGCGTTCAGAAATGGGCTGAGCCACTCCAGCAGTGAGGAACAGTCTGGGAAGGGGGAGGTCTTTAAAGCTATGGGCAGTGCAGCTTCAGAGGACGAAGCCTTGGGAGACTGCCTTTTTTTGACACCTGGAGGAGACAGCACAGGGGCACGGCTCCCTCCACGCCAAGAGCTCACACAAGCTGAGAGTTAATGCATAAACGGTATATTCAGCTGCTTCTCTCCAGCTTCTCGTTAAAGTCATGCCCTTCTCTCTGCAATGTCCAGAAAGAGCAGACGCTCCGTGCCAGGTCTGGAGGCCCTGGGCTACAACAAGCTGCGATGGCTATCAGTTGAGGCTTTCCACAAGGTTCTGTGGCGCATACCTAGATGGCTTGTGTTCTTTTTTATCATTACAATACTAGTTCCACTATAAGTTTGAAGGCAAAAAGGTACTGGGATGGGTTTACCCCTGGAAATTACGAAGGTCCGGCTGCCTTCGATGCCAAGGAGAGGCACAGCTTGTTAGACCATGTGCACAGACATCTGTGAGGAGGAGCCCTGGACCGCACCGTACTGTCTGTTGTCACAGGCGTTGGCCATCTGCTGGTTGCCGGAGGGGGGACTGATCATGTGCATCCCATGATCCATCCCCGTGGAAAGGTATTGCCTCTCTCCGAAGGCCCCGCTGGATGGGGAAGAGCAGAGTAAAGTGCTTTGGGAGGTGGCGAGTTTCTCCGGGCTCGCTGCCAGCCTGGGGGAAGCAGGGAAATTGTATCCATAGAGGTTGTAGGGATTGTGCAGGGAGAAGGCGTTGTAGGAGCTCTGCTGCATGTGGCCGCCACCGAACATGTGTGAAGAGGAGGAGGTGGAGGCAGGGTTGCCTGCTTGCATGACATACTGAAACTGGGAGCTGGGGAAGGACCCCAGCTGGCCGCTGTACGCCTCCATCTTGCTGTTGCTGGGCAGGGAAAAAAAAAATCAAGGATGGAGTCCTCTGAGGCATGAAGGTTTCGGAGGGCTGCGAGGCGGAAGTGGTGCCACTCTGCAGCCGGTTGTAGCCGCCGTCGCTCAGCCCTGGGTAGCTCTGCAAGGCGGCCATGTTGCTTCTGGCACACGGGGGATAATCAGACAGGTTGAGGTTGCAAAGCTGACTCTCCCGGCAGCCAACATTGAAAGTGTTGGGGGCCAGATGAAAGGCTGGAGGGGAGCAGGATGGAGAAAGAAGGTGAGAGGAAGCGGAGGGCGACGGGGTCCCCGTGCTGGAGGTGGTCGGGGAGGTGCCTGTGCTGCCTCCTGCAAAACAAAACACATGGGAGGATGTTCAGAGCCCGGGACCACATCTGCAAAATGAGACAGTCTCATTAAAAAACAGCTTAGTTTAATAAAGAAACAAGGGTGGTAAAATGGCCGCTGGAAAACTCAGCCTTTCTTGGCAAGAGCCTTCACTTTATGAATAGCATCCCTTGGTCTTTCTTGCTGCTTTTTTGTTATGATTTTGTTTTTCAACGGAGATTTTCTTCCCTTTTAAAATAGGAGAGGGAAGCAAGCGTGCTACAGAGCAATCAAAGGCAGAGGGAAAAGCTGCAAGGAAGCACCACTCCATCAGTCAAGAGAACTGCCATTTCCATGCATGTTTATGTGTCTTTTTTTCAAAAAAAAAAGTCTCGTCTCCCTCTCTTGGTCTGCAGGAAGACCACCAGTCGGTAGGCTGCATGGCCCTGCTACAAACATGCTTTATTATCCGCTCTGGGGGCTTGCGGCGGGAAGTGGCTAAAAGCATGTTGGACTTCTGAACTGTTCAACAGTTTTTTCGGATGGCTCGTGGTGCAGCAGTACTGATTTAAGCCAGAAGTAACACTAAAATGAAGGGACACAGTTTCAAGCTATAGCCTGTTCCACCGAGCAGAGAAAGGGGATGTGTCAGGATTTTCAATCATGTCCTTTAACTTTAAAAGGGATTCCATATGTTGTATCACTGGTGTTAACAAAATATTGATATATATGCACGCCGGTAGTATCAATGTATTATACATTATTTATGGTATGAATGATAGAATTGATTATTTTGCACAGCAGGCCTGTGAAAATAATACTGCGTAATACTCCCAAGAACAGTAACAAACTGAAAGTAAGTGATAGGAAGAAGCTGATGGCACAATTTTGAGCTTGAGAAGAAATTATTTATAGGCAAGATTCTGAGTTAGAGAAAGCTTCCTCGGTCAACCAGGACAATCAGTTCTGTCCTCAAGGGAATGCAGTTTTCTGGTGTGAAACTTTTTCTCATTTGAATGATTCCCTTCGCATAAGATCCCATTTCTGCATTAGGGCAACTAACACTGAAGAATCTTGTAAAAGGAGCGAAGAGGTGCTGGTGAAGAGATTTGGCCAGGGGATAAGTAGGACCAGAGGAACTAGGAAGACTGGTGAGGCAGCCTTTTGGACAGACTAGAAGATGACAGGTGAGAGGCAAAGGGACTGGAAAAGAGGGCATTAGAGTGGGCAGCTGAAATTTAACCAAGGCAGAGATTGCACATTGAGGATCAAAAGTAAGGGACAGCTTTCTCTTGTGGAAAAAAAACAGCAGGATTTTGAGACCAGTCTAGGTCTGCTGCAAAATGGGGGAGGAACTGAATGCAGTGCTGCTTGATGAAAAGAGAACAGGTGATGCTAATGGTTAAGAAATGCACTAGAAAGACAGGTTCTGTGTCAGTATACGATGGTGAGAATGTGAGATCATATCTCAGTACAGGAAAGACATGGACCTCTTGGAGCGGGTCCAGAGGAGGGCCACGAAAATGATCAGGGGGGTGGAATGAATTCCTATGAAGAAAGGCTGAGAGAGTTGGGATTGTTCAGCCTGGAGAAGAGAAGGCTCCAGGGAGACCACATCCTGGCCTTTCAGTACTTAAAGGAGGCTTAG